>NW_004949164.1:444514-456685 GCF_000317375.1 Microtus ochrogaster
TGGGGCCTGGGTAGTGAGGGTGAGCCAATGCTGGGGCCTGGGTAGTGAGGGTGGGCCAATGTTGGGGCCTGGGTAGTGAGGGTGAGCCAATGTTGGGGCCTGGGTAGTGAGGGTGGGCCATACCATTTTGTCTTGGGAACTTACTGCCTTGTAAAAAGTCCTGTTCTGCCAATTCTAATTCTAGAGAGTTTAATTCATCTCAGTCCTATAAAAACTGCTAAGCCAGAAATTGCCACTTTCATGTTTCTGATTACTTATACTTGTGTTTCTAAAGGTGGTCTCTTGCCAACCATGAATACTTTGCACTGCAGCATGCTGATAGCTCAAACTTCTACATCACGGAAAAGGTAGGCACCTGTGTTATATAGTCTGGGCACTCATACTGACGGGAAGTCAATCGCTGCTATTTCTTCTGTTTAGGGCTGGTCAAAATTTTATGTCCCTACCCTCTGTGACAATAGGGTCTGCAGAGCAAAAACTGCTACTTTAGTATTAGAAACATAGTGTTTTTCATTCACGAGTGAAGTTCATTTGTCCTAGCACTTGGGGAAACAGAGGTACATGAATCTCTGTGAGTCTGAGGCCAGCCTGGTCGACATAAAGAATTCCAGGACAGTCCAGGCTGCATAGAGAGAGTCTATCTTAAAAAACAAAAATAAAAATAAGATAAAAAATTAAAAAAAGAGTGAAGTTCTAGTAGGTTTCTTAGTTTTAACAAACCACATTTTTTTCTTTAATTCTTTTACATTGCATTTATTTGTTGGGGTGTGAGGGTATGGAGGTCAGAGGACAACTTTCAGGAACCAAGCTTGAGTGGTAAGGCTTCGTGACAAGTGCCTTTACCTGCTGATCCATCTTCTACAGCAAATATTTTAATAACCGTTTACTTCTCTTTTTTCAGGGTTTTATTTTTCTCTCTCCATTGGTTTGTTTTTGTTGAAAGTACTTACAACAATTACCAAAATAGTCATGTGAAGTGTGACATTGTGCGGACGCTCACTGTTTCGTGGCTTTTGGGAGCCTGCTTTTTTTGTGCATGATTTGAGCTCTGTTTAATAAGTTTGCTTAGGTGTAGAGATATGTGAGGATTATGAAGGACCCTGAAAGAAAGGAAACAAGTTCTTTGGTATGGGAAGGAGAAATTAGCAATGACTGATCTCCTGTTGTGTGCCAGAAGCTGAAGTAAGCAAATCACTTATGTATGCTAATTTTTTTCTCAAGATAAAACTCCAGTATAAGAATATTGACTTTATCTGGTTAATAGATAAAAACAATCACTGGAGTCAAGTGGTTAGATCAATACAGGACTTCTGAAGTTAAGAAGGAGCTTAAGGTCTTTGTGCATCTAGAATTTCATCTTCGGAAGTTTCTGAAACAGGTTAGGTTCCCACTAAACTCTTGAGCACTTGCTGAGGTATAAAGGAACCGAGTGTCCTCATGGATGGACATCTTGTGGTGTTGATGGCGAAGGAGGGAAGAGACCGGTCAGCTCCTGCCACCTGGTCCCCTGGCTGGAGCTGGAACCAATGAGAACACAATGCCCCTGAGAAGGGAAGATCGGGTGACCTCAGGTTCAAAAATATGGTAGACCTTATTTGTCCCAGTCAGCAGTTTCTGGGGTGACCTTGGGATTTCCTCATGAGTCAGATGGTGGGAGGTGAAAACAGTGCAGTGTCCTGCTTGGATCTCACTGGCTGTCCCTGAAGACGGTGGCCCTTTGGTTATCAGGACTAGTGTACTTAGATACCTGGAAATGCCTTCAGAAATTACCTTTTCTTCCCAGAAGGACTCTGGGACTTTCAAGAGTGACCAAGTTTTCTTTTCCTATTGCTGGGTGCAGGTGGAGAATTAGTAGTTGGACTAGATTTCCTGGAAGGTGTTGGTTGTCTTTAAGTATACCTTTGGTTTCTTTAATTCAATCCATAAAAACTTAGTTTTCCTCTAAATTTTTCTCAATATGTTTTACTCTTGCTGCATCTATATAATTTACACACTATTCTCTGTGAGATAAAGAGGATATAAATAAAGGAAAGTTACATTTTATCATTGTGGTTTCATTCATCGGCCATGGGCAAAGCCTTAAACATGAGAATACAATAGAGTCTCTTAGAGTGTATATCCTGTGTTTTTGTGAAATATTTTCCTCATATACCTGCATAGTGAACATGTAGATTGAACTGATTCTTCAACCCGTGTTATGATAAGCTTGTTCACAAATGGCCCTGTCTTTGACTAATGAATGTTGACTTGTGTCAACCAGTGGCTGTCATATCCCCTAATCAAAGAAAGGCCCTGAGTATAATCATCTCAGGGAGAGAGGGAACTTCTCACGAGGGCAGGTTTTCAAATCCCAACACCAGACATTGAACGGGTGAACTTTGGAGAGGTCTTGGATGTTTCCGTTTAAGGAGTTCTACAGGAAATGCTGCTGTAGTATAGACAAGGATTTCCCAAAGAAGAGAGAGCCTTTGTGCTTCAAGGACAGGCAGGTCTCTTTTCTAAAATGCTGGACCCAAACCCATGGAACATGGTGCGCTCTGATTCAAAGTGGTTACAATGCTAGATTGAGGAGTATATGTTTGCACTGCCATTTCTTAGAGTGATTTTTAAAATCACTATCGATACCGTCATATAGCATTGTATCATCTTTTTTTTTTGAGCTGAAATTCATATATGCTCAGAAAACCTAAACTGCTAAGAATAGGGGTACACTCAGTATTTTTGAGGCATTGTAATCATTTTTGGAGGGGGATCTTGTTGCCTAAGAGATTCTTACCGTTGGGTTTAAAGGAACTGCTCACGTGTCTGCCCTCAGTTCTTCAGCCATAGTCTCAGAGATTAGCCTTTTATGAAGAGTTTAGAGAGTGAGAAAACTCATCCTCCCAGTCCTCGTCCTTGGTTTGTAAATAGCGTGTCGCCACTCTCTCGGCCAGCTGTGCGTGCTTGTGCAAGCATAGAGCTAGTCATGCGCAGCGTAGGACACCACAGTGGATCTTGACCCCTTGGGGGTCAAACCTGGGTTACTCTCAGTCTGCATCTCAGTTCTTGCAAATTGCTTCTCTCTGAAAATAGGGACCTTTTTTTTCCATTCTTAAAATAGCATAGTTAACATCCTCTCGTTACTTACAGCCCGGTGAGTTGTTAGGTAATATCTGCGTTGCCATGGTTACCGGTGACTAATTTTTGAAACTTGTAGATGCCATTAGTTTCTGACTTTCACTTGCTATGAAATGGTTGTCCTCGTTCTGACAAAAATCACCTGTAATTTAAAAGGGAAAATATTCTCCAGCCCTGGCCCATCATGGGAACACGTGAGGGGATTGAGGGATGTTTGAATGTCAATAAGGAACCCCTCCTCCACCTACTTTTCTCATGTTATCTGAACCCATTCTCTAAAATAGTTGCATGGGGACAATGTCATGTTAAGGAACATTTTGTAGAAGTATATTATGGAAAGTGTAGGGGACGTTAAAAAGTATCTATTTGCAAGTTCAAATTCTGACTCAGAAACATAAATTGCAGGATAGACGAATGGTGTGTATGTTCATGAGTTTGTGTGTGTGTGCGGGTGTGTGTGTGAGAGAGAGAGAGAAAGAGAGAGAGAGAGAGAGAGAGAGAGAGAGAGAGAGAGAGAGAGAGAAAGCACGCATACGTATGTGCCTGTACATGCACACATATGTGACTGTGTTTCAGTGAAAGTTCTCTTTTGAGTAAAAATGGCAGTGAGAGAGGGTTCAACTTTTTAGCCATCACCTTCATCACAGTCTCATGAGCTAAGCATCTTCATTTAAATGGAGAAATAAGGGAAGTTATAGGATGATTGGTTTAGGCCAGACACAGCAAAGGTGACCAAGCCCAGCCTAGCCCCCGTACCCCTGCTCCCAGAGCTGTGGGAATCTCTCTGCTCCCTGGGCGCTTGTGTGTGGAGGAATACCCTTTCTTTACTGACATCTGGTTGGCCATCTCCATCCAGATTGCCTCAGGAGTCACAGGATAACAGTACCACTGTTAGCAGTGTCAGTGTGTGACTTCCTTATACTGGTGCATTGTGGGCATTTACATCAGGTGTAACCTCTGTGAACTCACTGAAGAGTTATAAACCCTTTTACCTGCCTTTGCTATGGATTATGTGGCTCTCGGGGGGGGGGGAGTACTGTATTGTACTAATGGCATCTTTTCTTTTTAAGGGAAATGAGAAAAGTGCCTTGTTCTCTTTAAGTATGAAGAAAGGGGTGGAGGAAACATGGTGAGGGATGTACTTTTGGATAACTGAGGTTGTGCCATATTTGCGAAATGGTATTTGGCTACTCTCTGTCAAGATCAACTCAATTATGTATGAACTAGAGAGATTCATTAGCATAAATTCAGTAAATCCGTTATCTGGTAATCGCAGAGATGTGATGAGCTTCCTGCAGTGTCTCTGCAAAGCTGCCCTGGAGGCTCTGGAGGAAGGATGGTTGTTTGGGGGCCCCAGTGTTCTGCTGTCCCCTTCGATGTCCTCTGGTTTCTCAGCCTGTGTTCCAGAATTCCTGTCAGACAGCGCTGTGTGGCCTCTGGGATGGAGCATCCTGTCCTGGGAGATTATTGTGCAAATTCCATTGTCACTTTGGTCATATGTCATCAGAGTAAAACCAGTGTCCGAAAAGCACCGAAGTTCCGTGACAAGCAGAGAGGAAAGCCGGTGTGGGAGTCAGTGAGAGCAACGGAGAGCCAAGCTTCCTGTGCTGATTTCCATCTCAAATTTCCTTTGCCTGAGTTTCATCCTTGTCAGAGGACCTGTGGAGGCTGCCAGTCAACCCTGCCCCTCACTGAAACCTCTGTGTACTGATCTTTGTGACTGACAGACAGGTCAAGAACCTTCTCAAAGACAGACATTTCAAATTGAGCAAGCCCAAGCCCAGGCTGGTTATAAGTTTCCTAGGCCAGCAAGGTTCTTCTGTAACAGTCAGGATTCTTTTGATTAGGAGTCAATGTTGCTTCCTCAGCAAACTTTACACCTCAGCCTGTGCTCTGTTCACACCTGAGGAGCTGGCCAGTTGGCCTAGCTCTTAGCACATGGGAGTAAAGAGAAAGGCTCCTGGACCTCATCTTCAGCTCTTGTGGGCTCCCTAACCTAGGCATTTCTCTCCTTGGTGTCTCCTCCCCCTCTGACCCTCCAGACTGGTGTATCTTCTGCAAAGCATGATATGCTGCTGAACTCTGTGCTTGTGTTGTGACCCAAGCAGACATGTGTTAACAGTGCTGACAGAGGCCATGTTAGCTCTTGCGTATTTGATCTCAGCCTTTGTCAAGCAAAGGTCTCTTATAGTCAACCTGCTTGTCTCAGGCTCATTGCTCATATCTGGAGTGGCCAGAATGAAATGGCCATGCCGGGAGGAAAGAGACACACATGAATACATTTAACAAAAGAAACATGTCAAGTGTCCAGTATGTTTCAGGTGCTGGGCTAAGCTTTGGGTACAGTTCCACGGTCCCAGCCTTCCTGATTCTCACAGACAGATACTCACCTGTATCGTTTGATTACATTGACAGTAAGTGCCACAGAGGAAATAAAGTCTTCAGGAAGTGACATTTAGGCGAAGGTCTAAAGAGAACAGAGGGTGGAGATGCAGACAGCAGTAAAATGACTCAAGTTAGTAGCTGGGTGTGAGCTCTCAGAGCTTGGGAGGCTATTATAAGAATATTGCCCTGCTTTTGAGGCCAGCCTGATCTACATACTGAGATCCTGTCTCAGATAAACAAAGCCAAACTCAATCATAGAATAAAACCACACAAACACCAGACCCAGATTATTTACTTGCAAAGAGAAGGAAGAAAGACAGACCGAGGTGGGCTAATTTATGGCTGAGCAGTTTTGCATAAGCCACCACTGTTACAGGCCTTTTCGTGGTGTTTTAAGATCTGTAGCTTTATTCTAAAACTAAATGAAAACTCTGAGGTAATTTTCAGCTGGACTTGACCACACATGCTTGGGCTGTTAATACTCTGATTTTGTTGGAAGCATCAGTCAAGTCTATGGTAGAAACCATGAGAAAACCCAGTTCATTGTGGATGGGAAAAGAATTCAAGGTTGGCTTGAAATACACAGAGAAACCGACACAAATGCTGGCTTTCTTCTTGAATCCAAGGATAACATGGGACCAGATAGGAGAGCTGAGATAATCTGCTTTCATCACGGCGCAGTGGTGCACACCTTTAACTGCAGCACTCAGGAGGCAGAGGCGGGTGGATCTTTGATTTTGAAGTAGACCTGGTCTACATGGAGAACTCCAGACTAGCTAGGGATACATAGTGAGACTCTGCTCTTTTAAAAAAAATAAGGAAGAAATATCTGCCTTCATAAGGCTTACTGCTTATCACCTCCTTGGCAGCTTACTAATGTTTATAATGAGACTTTATACTTGAATCAAAGTGCTCTTTATTCATTTCAAATGATGTCTTCTTAATAAGTTTATTTTCATAGCCAGATAAAATGTCAGTACTTACACTGTTATAGAAATTACTTGGGATACAGGTGTTCCTAATTTCAAATACATGTATTTTCTAAGTTAGATTAGGAAAAAAAAATAGAAAAAAATACTTGCAGTATTTTCCCCATAGATTAGTATGCAGAATATAGGAAAGAGGAATTTATTTTTTTTTTTTAGATTTGACAGCTTAGTGTGTGTTGCATTGAGTGAGATAATTAAGAAACAGTGTTTGTCCCCATTGAAGTTTCTGTCTTGAGACAGATTAGTTGATATCACCTGATGATAGAAAAACCTTGTGTTAGTAAAGATTATTATGGAAATAATTTGAATTTTATAGGTGTATGATCGAACCATTGTAATTCTGTTCTTATGAAAACACTGTCGGGTGGGATGTGGTGCTTCTGCTCTTGTTCTCTAATGTTACTATCGAGCTGTAGTTCATACACCCTAAAATGCAGCTGCCTTAGTTATTTCTCTCTTGCTGTGACAAAACACTATGAGAAGACAACTTAAGGAGAAAAAGAATTTATTTGGGGCTCGCAGTTTCAAAGGATGAGTCCTTGACCATCGTGATAGGGAGCCTGGCAGCTGGTAGGCAGACATAGCATTGGGGCAGTGACTGAGAGCCTGCATCTCATCCAGAGGCACCAGGCAGAAAGAGGGGGAGGGACGCAGGGGGGGAGGGACAGAGACCGAGCCAAAGAACATGTGCACACTAATTGGGAATGGCTTGGGCTATTGAAACTTCAAAGCCCATCCTCAGTGACACATCCACCAACAAGGCTACACCTCCTAATCCTTTCAAAAGAGTTCTACCAACTGGGGGCCAAGCATTCACGTGTACAAGCCTGTGGGGGCCATTCTTATTCAGACGACCTCCATAAGTGAACAGTGCAGTAGTTTTTCTGTCCTGCTTTATCGTTTTAGCAAATCCATGACATTATTGTGCAGGACATTTCTATCTTCTAAAACAGCAGCTCTCAGACTTAAAGGCAGAACTAAGATTTGTCCAGCAGCTCATAGTGAAGACTCTGACACTTCTAACTAGTGAGGATCTACCTAGCATAATGCTGTGCTCTGGTGGATGGAGGCATAGACTCTGAATCCGAAGATATAGAACATCCAAGAGACTCATCAGCTTCTATGCATACTGAAGTTTCCAGAAAGGAAGGCTTTGACCCTGACTTAAAGTGTTGCTGACACTCTTCCCCCAGGCCACATACTATTTTTCATTAACTAAAGGGCAAGTCACATGTGACACATTTTCCGACAGCTGGAACCTTTGGACATCACTGTTTATGGGAGTCAGCTACTAGGAACGGAGGTCGGAGCTGCTCCAGGAAAAGCAGTTGGAAAATAGGTCCTCTTGTAAGCTGTTTGCAACATGCGAACCATAAGCCAAGAATTGCTACTCCCAACCCCCTACATTTTTGAGTTTCTCTAATTGGAAGTCCCAAAGATTGTTAGTATTAATATTTACTTTAAGAGCATATTGGATTTTTTCCCGGTTCAATAGTTGAAGATCAAAGGCAGGGGTTCAGTCAAGGGTGAAATGCTAGTTACAGAATGTATGTCTTGCTATTTGGTTCTGGAAAGATAGCCGCAGTAGAATAAAATTAGGGCTGTTGGGCTCCCTCTGCCCTTTCTGAATCCATCAGGCGCGACACAAGATCTCAATCTCTCTCAGATTGTCCCGACTATGCAGTCCTGGCACTGCTCTCCAGCCAGCTACCGCCCTTGCTGTCAGTGGCACCCCGCCTGTATTCTGGTGCCTTGGCTCTTAGTGACTCAAACTAAATTTGCAGTAAACATTCTGAAGTCTCTAAAAACATTTTTTGGGGGTGGTTTTGGAGCTTTGTAATTACAGTTTGAGAATTGGATAGCAGCTCTCATTTTGAATTACTCAGTGTTTTTCCTTTAGTGAGGCCTTGGAAATGCATAAACTTCGAGATGAAGGAAAAAGACAGTCTAAGTTGAATACCATAAATGAGGGGGCGTGAGCAAGCAGGGCAGTGATGCCATCAGCATTGCTCAGATAGCAGTGGGTTTTGTGGCATGTTATTTAAGCTTACCACTGCCTCGTGGATATGGGCTATAACAGGATGATTACATAGATGGAAGCCTTGTTTGCCTGGGCTCTGTGGCTTGTGCTTGGTAAGATATGGCAGCTTCTAGAATTACAGGCCATGACAAATGCCAGGGGTCATGATGATTCCATGTTCTCCAGTTTGGCTATTAAACCAATGAATAGATTGACTCAGTCACAGAAACTTTTAACTGTGTGGTGTTCAGATGCAGAGGACTTTCTTCATGGACTTTCTTCAATGATAGACTGCCTCCCTGACTTCCTCCAAAGACAGATTTCTCCCTGACTGCAAATGACCGTGGAGACTCTAACAGGCAAAAGTGAGACAGACACATATACTCATTATTGAAGCCATCAGTTCAATGCATGGCCTTGTCTATTATCACATGTTCAAAAGCCAGCGTCATATTGCAAAGCTTCTCAGAAAACCCTGCTTGTGTTTTTATGCTAGGGACAGAAAATTTATTTTTAAGTACTTATTAGATTTTCTTTTTCAGGGTGAGGATGGAAGTCCAATGTGAGTGATATTGTTTTGTTTTTGGTGTGTGTGTGTGTGTGTGTGTGTGTAGGAAATTAAAAACACAACGTTATTTTGTTGCGTAAAATGGCCCTTTTGATTTTTGTAGTGTATTATTTCTACCTTGCTTTATATTTTTAAAGCATTTGCTAGAACCTGTCAAAGGGAACTTATGATTACTAATGGTTGTGTTTAACAATAGGAAAACCATTCATTATTCTCTGTCCTCCAAGATCAAAACCCAAGCTAGATGCCCTCACCTTGTGTTATCCCAGTGTCTATAACTCTGCTCAATGGAAAATTCATAGAAGAATGGGTATCTGTTACTGTCATAAGCCAGTAACCCGAGGTCACGTGTAAGAGACAGGCATGGGCAGGAGCATACAGGAAGGGAGGAAAGGAAGAAAGGCAGAGTTAGGTCAGGAGCCTGTGGGAAGAGCAGAAGATGGAGATTTTTGTCTTTACTAGGAAAAGCAGTGTGCCTGCAGGGTTATAGAGGTGGTATATAGACCTCTAGGTTTCTGTTCTTTGCACCATGGTCAGTTAAGATATAATAATTACTGTATAATGTAATCTTTCCCTACTGATTTCCGTTGTTCTAGATATCTTTTGCAGTCACACCCTCCAAAACCCTATGCAATTAGTAACAAAATAAAAACTCATTCCTGGTGGCAGTGCTAGCTTATGCTTGTTGGTCAGGAATTTGGATGTGACTTTTCATTATTTGGCATCTGGGGCCACAGGTTGGAAGCCATATGGTAGAATTGTATAGAAGTGCATTTGCTCATGCCTAGCTCCTAGGCTGTGATGACTCAAATGACTGGCCTCCGAGAGGATGGTAAACTGAGATCTCTGCTCCCTAGCACCCTGTGACATTCCTATGTGGCTTGGGATTTCTCCTGGCATGGCGGCAGTGTTATTAGACAGAGACTGTTTTGCAGAGAGTAAAGCAGCAGCCGTGTGGCTTCTTGTGAAGATCCTGTTAGTCACGACTACTGTTTTCGTATTCTGTTTGTCTCAGCACTCATGACCTGCCCAAACTCAAGGGCCAAGATCTAGACTGTTCTTGCCCATGGAAGGTGTAGTAAAGAACCTAGAGGGCTGGTTGGAAAAACTTCCTGCCATTCTTGCCATTTCTGTCAGGGAAAAGTAGTCAGGTAGACATCTTTCCAGAGGTTATCCAAGAAGAAACTGGCTTCTACTTTTGATAGATTCCAACTGCTTAAGCAGAGAGAAAGAACAAAAGGAAACCCTATAAGAAAGCATATGTCATAAAAATGTATGGTGGCAGTGAATGATGGGCACACAAGGAAATGTCTTTGAGTCTGGAGTGATGGCTCAGCAGTTAACAGCACTTGCTGCTCTTATAGATAACCTGGGATATTCCTAGCACCCGCATGATGGTTCACAAACACCTGCAACTCCAATTCCTGGGGATTTGATGCTTTCTTTTGGCCTCCTTGGATACCAGATACACACGTGACATACAGAGATACATCCAAGCAAAAACTCATACGAACACGGACAGACACACACACATACATAGTACATGCATACATACTATGTACATTTACATAAATTCCTTCTTCTGGCTTCTATGGGTACCAGACATACATGTGATACACAGACATATACCCAGGCAAAACACTCATATGAATGTAAATAAACAGATAAATTTGAGAAAGAAAAGATTCCTGTTGACCTTTCTTAACCTTGGAGGCGGGAAAGCAACAGAGCTGTGTGTTCTCAGCAGCATTTATTAGGCGCTTGGATTTGAATGCAGGTTTGGGGGAAGTTTTCTTGGGTCCTTTCCTCTCTGTCTTGGTTTCAGTCACTGCTTTTCACTGTTAAACTTGGTGCTGTGACTGACAGGAGAGCCACATAGTTATCCTGAGCCTACTGTGACAGAAGTCAGGGTAACCTTGGTTATCAAGTATAATAAAAGGCACCTTCTCTTTTATGGAAATGGGGGAAAAGGCAATAAAGTGAACTTTAAAAGTTTAATTGTTCGTGTAAAATTTGGTGGAGCACACCTGCTACAGAATTGGGGAGCAGAAGCAGGAAGATCTTTGTGAGTTCAGGACTGCCTGGTCTACAGGGGAGTTCTGGGTCAGCCAGGATTATATAGTGAGATCTTGTCTTTTTTTTTTTTTAAAGATTTATTTATTTATTTATTATGTACATAGTGTTCAGTCTCCATGCCT
Source organism: Microtus ochrogaster (assembly GCF_000317375.1). NCBI lineage: Eukaryota > Metazoa > Chordata > Mammalia > Rodentia > Cricetidae > Microtus > Microtus ochrogaster. The sequence goes on from NW_004949164.1 coordinate 455,792, forward strand.
GCAGGCCAGAAGAGGGCACCAGATCTCCTTACTGATGGTTGTGAGCCACCATGTGGTTGCTGGGAATTGAACTCAGGACCTCCGGAAGAGCAGTCAGTGCTCTTAACCTCTGAGCCATCTCTCCAGCCCCCCCCCTTTCTTTTTAAAGGTTTTTTTGTTTGTGGTCTTATCCCCAAATTTTTATTTCATTGTGTTATAAATGGACAGAGATAACTTCCTGTTCAATTGTTTTATTTTTTTATTTGTGTTCTGTGCTTGCGTGAGTGTGTGTGTGTGATTTGTGTGTGTGTGTGTGTGTGTGTGTGTGTGTATAATCGCACTCATCCCATGGCATTCACACAGAGCCCAGAAGACAACTTTTGGGATTCTGTTCTCTCTGTCAACTGGAAAGGGAGATGGAATTCAGGTCATCAGGTCTGCACCACAATTGCTTCCACCCACTGAGCCTTCTCTCCAGTCCCCTAAATTTTCTTTAATGTATTTCTTCTCTTTTCCATTCTCTGCTTTTCTAGCATATTCTCTGTCCTTTCAGATTCTTTTCCTTATACTTAATTGCCTTTCCTTTTTCTGTGACCTCCTTCTGATTTCACTCTCTTCCAGTTCTTCCCTACTGTCCATTGGTTACCAGCTGTATATAAAAAAGATTTTCTCTTCCTACTCTGTCCAATGGATGCCGCTGCTTCTTCATCTTCCTCTATCCTCCTCCTCCTCCTTTTCACCTTCCTCCATCCTCCTCCTCCTCCTCCTTCTTCACCTTCCTCCATCCTCCATCCTCCTCCTCCTTCTTCACCTTCCTCCGTCCTCCTCCTCCTTCTTCACCTTCCTCCATCCTCCTCCTCCTCCTCCTTTACCTTCCTCCATCCTCCTCCTCCTTCTCCTTCACCTTCCTCCATC
>NW_004949164.1:456785-470685 GCF_000317375.1 Microtus ochrogaster
CTCCTTCTTCACCTTCCTCCATCCTCCTCCTCCTCCTTCTTCACCTTTCCCTGTCCTCCTCCTCCTCCTCCTTCTTCACCTTCCTCCATCCTCCTCCTCCTTCTTCACCTTCCTCCGTCCTCCTCCTCCTTCTTCACCTTCCTCCGTCCTCCTCCTCCTTCTTCACCTTCCTCCATCCTCCTCCTCCTTCGCCTTCTTCCATCCTCCTCCTCCTTCTTCACCTTCCTCCTCCTCCTCCTTCACCTTCTTCCATCCTCCTCCTCCTTCTTCACCTTCCTCCGTCCTCCTCCTCCTCCTTCTTCACCTTCATCCATCCTCCTCCTCCTTCTTCACCTTCCTCCATCCTCCTCCTCCTCCTTCACCTTCCTCCATCCTCCTCCTCCTCCTTCTTCACCTTCCTCCACTTTCCTCCTCTCTCATCCTTTTTCTCTATCATCCTCCTTCATCCTCCTCCTCCCTCCTCGTCCTCTCCTCCTCCTCCTTTGTCCTCCTTCTTCATCCTCCCCCTCCTTCTTTGTCCTCTCCTTTTGTGAGTGTGCTTGAGATAGAACTTAAAGCCTAGCATGTGCTTAATATGTTTACTATTGAGCTAAATTCCCAGGCCTCTTCTTTTTAAAAATGACTTTTTTTGCATTTATTTATTTATATGTGTGGGGGTGTGCACCATACATAGTCATCATGTAGAAGTCAAAAGACAACAAGGGCAGATGCGTTAATATACAGTGTCTGTTTCACTATGTAATGAAGATTAAATGAAATAATGCTAGCCACATAGTGTATTTCCACAGTGAGTCATGTTTTCTATTGTCAAACTTTGTACAGAATGAAAGATAGCCATTTCAGTCTTGCTGACACCTGATTTGTATTTGCCACTTTGAGCTGTACCATTCTTTATTTTGTTCATTCTTTCTGCTCTCCTAAAGCAATGCCCAAGTATTCAGTTTATAAAGTGTTTTGGTAATTCCTTAATTCTGCTTATAAACTGTAAGTGGAAGTTGAACGCTAACTCTCAGAAAATGTGTCACCCAGGATCACTGGTAGCCTCTGTTTATTGGCAAGCCCCTAGGTGCCAGGCACCTTATGAGTTATTTTGTTTAAGGATTTAGAAGTCCTAGGACTTTGGGGGAATTTCAGGTCATGAAGTTATGAAGCATCAAAATTAGAACTGAAGGCAGGATCCCCAGTGTTTCCAAACAGTTGAGGAACGATAGGATTTTATTAATAGAGACTTATAACTGTTTTGAGTTGTTTAAGCATGAATAAAATGATCAGCTGATGCTCCACTAACAGACCCACGTAAATGTAATGCCAGCAGCAGCTCTGTGAAAGCCGGTGTTGTTCTGGGCAGCAGTCTGATCACATGGATTTCAGCTACGTCAGTAGGAACCATTTCATTTCCGCCTTCATGGTGCATGGCTCACACTTCCTACAAATGTGTGCTTGACTGGGAAGATGACTTTTATTTTAAGTCAGGCATTTATTCACTCAAACAGAAAAGTCCAAGTCAGTTAGCTTCAGTTCCTGATGCGCTTGGCTACTGTGAGATAGGTGGGGATGTTGGAAGCTTGCTGGCATGGAGTCTTGCCAGATGTCCAGGAAAGGTGAAAACCCAGTTGTGCGATGTTCTACAAGGGTTGGGTGATTTTTGTGTCAGGTTTCCTGTATGTGCTTTCAAGAATGAGAGCTGTGATTAGAAGTTAGGGAGGCAAATTTAAGAGGAAAATCTGGGCATGGTGACATACTCTCAGCAGTGGGGAGATGAGGTAAAAGACTGAAGAGTTCAAGCCCAGCCCATGTGTGTGTGTGTGTATGCGCATGTGCCCATGCGTCCCTCTCTCTCTTTCTCTCTCTCTCTCCCTGCCTATCTAGACTTTGGGGGATGGGAAAGGGAGGGAGAGAGACAGAGGTAGACCCATTCCTTTATTTCCATGCATCTGGAGAACTCTAAGTGGCTATTAATGGTTACCATAAACAGTGGCCAATTTATGTGAGGTTTGGGAATTCTAAGATGGCTCCAAGATTCTCAGCTCTGTTGTTAAATGCCATGTGTAGTGCTCTTGCCTTGTGTATGAAAGGGACTGATAAGTAGGAAGGAATCTCACAGCTGTGACCATGCCACGTGCCGCATAAAATTTTCCTAACGTGATGAAGGTCTGCGATCAGTTGGCTGTGGATTAATCATAAGGGGGATCATCCTGTGGGCCTGGAGAAGAGAGAGAAGCATGAGAGATACTCCGTGACCCTGAGGAGGAACACGACACACTGCCTGCTGAGGACTGGGCAACAGCAGGGTCCAAGATCTGCAGTCTAGAGAATCTGTTCTCTAAGCTGAGAATGCTCCCTGGCTAAGAGCTAGGGGCTGGGAAATGCGGCCATAGGAACTTTTCCTTTGCAGACAGAGACAGTGAATTCTGGCGAAGATTCAGGTTCCAGATAAGGATCAGTTCAATTGATTTCAGCCCCAGAGTCGCTGAGTGGAAGGTTTCTCTTAGGCAGGCTTGTCTTCTGACCAATAGAAACTGAGATTTGTTATAATTTATTAAACAGCCTTAGAGAACCAGGACACCAAGGAGGGAGAGCAGAGTTCCTCCACCATGAGCCAGACAACAGAACACAAAAGCAAATTGCATGAGGAATATTGGTGTATTATTATAATGATCAGCTGTGTTGCTGGTTATTGAATTTTTATGTTAATAAGAGGGTCTAACTATTCCTTTTGATTGCCTAATTAAATAGGCATTCGCAAGCCCATCAGCACACACTGGTACTGATGCAATGCTTCTTTGTCTATTTTTGGTTCTGAGGCATCATCTGAGATTCTTTTTTTTTCCTCCCTATTTTAGAATAAAATGGGTTTCATTATTTGAAAACCACTGTCTGGCTAATAGGCACTTTGTTAAGAAGACTACATTTGTGGTGTTTTAAGAATGTAGTTGTTGGCAGAGGAAAGAAAAGCATGATTGTATGAGGCTTCGAATCAGTACATTGTTTTAAAATATGTTTATCTTTGTTTTCTCATTACATACGGAGTAATGTATACATTGAAGACACCCAGCCACTGATGTTGATTCAGACAGGAGGTTTGCATGAGTAATAGTGGCTTTCTTAAGAGCTGAAGTTACTTACAGGGTAATTTGAAACTTTTTAATTGGGCCAGATGTACCCAAAGTATATAAAATGGCGTAACGGACACCCTTATGTTCTACCATCTAGATACGAGATGCTAGCTAGCACTTTGACCATTGCCACAACCCTGCTTTATTATTTTTCCTGTTTCTTTCTCTGTTCTTCCTTCCAAGAAGGAAATGCAAGCCTAAAGATGGTGGGTAGTCTTCTCAATATTTGATAGGTTTTCTGCATATCTGTATGTTCTGTATAGATATACTGTATTTTATGTTTTAAACCTTAAATAACTGAACTAGGGGAGGCTGGGGAGATGGCTCAGCAATTAAGAGTACTTGCTGCTCTTTCCGAGGGCCTGGTTTTGGTTCCCTGAACCCGTATGTTGGTTCACAAATTTAACTCCAATAGGAGCTTGACATCGTCTCCTGGCCTACACGTGATGCACAGACATGCACACAGACAAAACATTCACACACATAAGAGAAAAAGAAATCTTTCCTTAAAAAGTAAACAATTGCTATCTCCTGAAATTGTAATTGATTTTTTTTTTCATTTGGTAATATGTGTGAGATGAACAATGTAAGGTGTCCCATGGCATGAACCAAATCGTTGGTCCAGCCGTTTCCTTGTGGATAATCAGTTACTCCCTCGCTTTCATTGTCAGAGTGCTGGGCTGGAAACGTGTTTGTGTGGAACTATTTACAAGTTTTCCTAGAGGAGAAAATTTGGTTTGCTACTACATGGAGTGCTAAAAGGCTTTGCAGTGTGGGTCTACCAGTTACCAGCCACATCCACAAGGCAGCAAGTTCCTATTCTCTGATATAGACTAGTGTGGTCACTCTCCTGCCATCCTAAGCCAGCTGCATGGGGCTTCTGTCGTACTTTTGGGGCTTTAACTTACATTTACCCAACTGCTGTGCATATTTTTCCGTGTTTATTTTCTGCTCAGATTTCTCTTCTAAAATGACCCGTAAAATCTTTGTCCATTTGCGGCTTGTGAGAGCTTTGTTTTCATAGCCATTTTAAGGAAGAATTGGCTGTAGTGTTGTCAAATAGACTTGTATAAAAATAATTTTCATAGGATCATAGTGGTTCCTTTTTCTTTGTCATTTGGCTTCAGTATTTTCAAAGCACTTTGTCTCTTTTTTATATACTTTAAAGTTATTCTCTATGTTTTCACAAATTTGAAAATTTTAGTTTTTCATGTGGGTCATTAATCCAGTCTGACACTCTGAATTATCTGTGCACATCAATGAGACTCAGATTTGCTTTCATCCTTTTGAATGGAGACAGCTTGTCATGCGAGCATCGTTTATGTGAATATTTATTCACCACCTCTTCCTGTGTTTGGTTTGCCTTGTCCCTGGTGCAACGTGTCAAGTTTTTGTGAATCAGGGGTATCCAGGCCTATTTTGTTCTCTTACTATACAGCTTTGCTTGTTTGCAACTTTCTAGTGAATGGAATCTGCTTCTGGGACCTCTCCTCATGTTCCTCTCCTTTACCCCTTTCTCCTCTTCATTTTCTTACTTCTTCTCCTGGCAAATCAAGCAACCTAGTCTTTTACTCTACCATATACTTTTTAACAGTTGCTTGCCAAATCCCATTAGTATTTTGGTTAAAAATAGAATTTAATTTATGGCTTACCATTTTGGGAAATTGCTTTCTTGAGGTTATTAACTATATCACCCATGATGGCAACATATATTTCCATGTACTGGAGCACTGATTGATAAAGATTTATCATTTTTTTCTATAAAAGTCTTATGTGTATTGTTCAGCAAGCTCATATTTTTGTATTCTTTATAAATGGTACCATTCTTAGCTATTTGTATACCATTTGTTGGATGTTTTCGTTTAAGCTTAAGTTTTGCAAATATAGAGATATGTTTATGAATTCATTCCCCCTTTTGTATAGATTAACAGAGTCAAGTATCAAAGCGATGAAGTGACTGCCTCTGGTTTTGTGGGAATACCGTTCTGTGCATCCTGGACGTTTACTCAGTTTTATCTGAATCTTTCTGTCTTGCTGACATCTTTTCCTTTCAAATTGGCCAGTGTTTCTCCGACTCAATGCTGCTTCGCTTAGCGGGATCTTTTTATAGTAAGAAACTCCAATCTCATTCCAGATCTTCCGTGAATAAGGCATTTAATTTACTAAATAGATGTCCTTAATAACAATTAGCTAATTCATTTGGGCAGGCATATTCTCTGCAAGAAATAAGTCTACCAATAAATGTTTTCTCTGGCCATTTTCTCCAGTTGAGTTCTTAAGGAAAACACCAGTCCTAATTGAATTAACTTTTAAAAATTGTGCTCACTGCCTTACTTTCACTTGGGTGCGTGTAGGTCGAGGTCCCCTGAGCAACAGACAGTTGTGGAGACTCGTCCTAGCACCCAGTGTGCTGCTCTTGAGAAAAGGAGAGAGAAGTGCTTATACAGTGTGCTGAATTCCACATGAATTGGTAATGCTTTTATGGTTCTTTAATTGGTGTGTAATCATTTTTCTTATTTGTAGTAAAAATGTTATGTTTTTTTTTGTGTATACATTTTATAGCATTCTTTCTTTTTATGGCTGAGTAGTACTATGTAGCTACACATCTATGTCACATTTCCTTTATCCGCTCCTCCCTTGATGGCCCTAGATGAATGGTATCAGGGCTGTTGTGAACTGTGCCGCTCTCGGCACGAGAATGCAGATGTCTCTTGAGCACGCCAGCTTCATTTCCTCTGGATATGCACTCAGGAGTGAAATTGCGAGAGCGTATGATAGTTCTATTTCTAGCGTTCTGAGAGACTTCTAAGCAGTTTTCTGTAGTGTCTATTCTAATATGACATCTCCACCAAGAATGTCAAAGTTCTCTTTGATTCAGCCTCCTCAGCATTTGCCAGTTCTTGTCTTTTTGAAAATAGTCTTTGAAGAAGCTGGGCATGGTGGCTCACACCTTTAATCCCAGAGACAGGGGCAGAGGCAGGAGGAATCTCCGTGAGTTCCAGAACAGCCAGAGCTGCAGAGGACAGCCAAACTCTGTCTTAAAAGAATAGCCATTTGGGCTGGAGAGATGGCTCAGAGGTTAAGAGCATGACTGCTCTTCTGGAGGTCCTGAGTTCAATTCCCAGCAATTACATGATGGCTCACAACCATCTGTAATGAGATCTCGTGCCCTCTTCTGGCCTGCAAGCATACATGGAGGCTGAACACTGTGTACATAATAAATAAATAAATAAATAAATAAATAAATAAATAAATAAACAAATCTTTAAAAAGTAGCCATTAGCTATTGGGATTGCGGCGTTAGACTGTGAACTGCTAGAAATGCCTCTTTAGATTCTAATTTCAAGCAGGGGAAGAGAAAAACGGAGGAAGGAGGCTGGAGTGGAGTCTCAGTGAAAGTGTACCCTCTGATGTGGGTTCCTGGACTGGGCTGTTCTGTTCCGTTTTCCTGAATCCTCTTTCTGGCCTACTCTTACATAGGGCACTCCTCTTTAGAGCTGGGACAGTGATTTTCTGGGAATGGACCTAGACAGAGTTTGAGCCTCAAAGCCCAGAAGCTGTAGATGTCTGAGGCTCTCTGTAACTTAGCCTAGCAGCGTAGAGAGAGGGGTGTGGCTCGTTTGTACGTGGGACTCACTGTAGAAACAGGCCTCAGTGGTGGGACTTGAGCTCAGTTTTTGTGACATCTGTGCCTGTTAAAATAAGTATTCCCTGGATAACTGAAGGTCATGAATAGGGAAGGGTGTGAGACTTAAGTTATACAGAGAGAGGAGGATTGTCTTTGAAGTCCTAAGTGGTCTATTAGCTTTGGTTTGTAGATGTGTCTTGCCTCCTCTTCCAGGTTCAGCCATGATTAATACACCCATTCGTTTCATCGAGAAAGCATATACTGAGTATATTTAAGGCATTAATGATGAAATAATTACAGAAGATGCTCACTCTTCTTAAACACATGCCCCTCTGAATGTGGAAAGAGAGACCAGTAGTATTTAAAATATGAACAACGTCTTAATTTTTAATCTGGAGTTGGGATGAAAGTGTCATCTGGGTAGTGTGTGGTGTGTGTTTCCACTTTAGTGTGTTCTGAGAGTGTGACTGTGTGAGATAGATTTAAGAATGGACCCAAAATTAGACTTGGGTAGCTTCAAGCTTACAGTAATGCAAATATAAATGAAGAAAGGATACAGATGGGTGCAACTGCTCTTGAGAGTGGGAGACTCATAGCTCTTGGTTCTCTAACCACACGGGTCTCAGGAGATGTTCTTACACCCTGAGAGGCAGGAGTTCTGCTGACAGGATGTGTCTACCTGTGGCCACACCCACTCTCTGGGTCTGTGTTCTGCTTATGCGGGTGGTGTTTGGGTAACTCATATTCCCCTGGAAGGCCCTGGCTGTCCATCCTGGCCATGATTGCTGAAAGCACAAAGAACTGTCTCTTTAAAAAGAACAAAAGGGAGCCAGAGCACAGCTCTGTGGAGTTCAGAACAGGCAGTATTGATGCCCTGTGGCATGAGAGAACTCGGTGTGCTGGAGAACAAAAGGGAACAGGACTTTGGGCTGGTGTGGGTGGGATATCAGATATGAGTGTAAATGCTGGCTAGGGACACACAGCTGAGCCTTCTGAAGCCTTGGTAGGAATCTGTAAGTATTATGGAGAGCCATTATTTTAACTTTTGTCCAGGAGCTTGAATGGGGTGAGAGCTGCAAGTATGTGAAAAAGTCAGATTGACAGTCATTACTCCATCAGGAAGGTACCCAGCAAGCCACAATCATATACACAGTAGCTGGGCATTTGGAACCAGGACAAACCAGAGCTATCTTCTACTCTCATTGTAGGAATCTTAAAATGTCATTTATGACCACTGTACTTTATTAGAAATTGTGGTATCTCTTAGACCTAAAAACTTTTCTGTTTTTAACACATGAGTTCAGAGGTCAGTAGCTAAAGCCTATGAACCAAATACATGCTGCTACCCATTTTGGCATGTTTAGATTCTTGGAGTGCTAGTTGTACCCTTTCGTCCGTGTTTCTCTCTAGCCATGGATACCTTCTGAGCCACAATCATAAAATCCTGCCTGTCTCTTTACAGAAGACGTTTGCCCACCCCTGCATAATAGCACAGAGTGTGTTCTACCGCGATACATTCTAAAAATATTCAAGTAGCCATTTGGCTTGTTTGCAAGCTTACATGTTTTATTTAATGCACTCAAAAACGTTGTTCAGACATGAGATCCATTGATTTCAGATTTCTGAGACATCCAAGACCGGGAAAGGAAAAGAAAAGAAAAGAAAAGAAAAGAAAAGAAAAGAAAAGAAAAGAAAAGAAAAGAAAAGAAAAGAAAAGGAATCCTTGTGCACAGCTTCTTAGGCAGTGGCATCAAATGAATGAGCTGACCTGTGTTGGGTTCATCTGCCTAAGATTCATGCCCTCTCCCATGGCAGCTCCTCCATTTCTTCAAGATCCATCACCAAACTACGTCCAACTTCTTTATGAGTATAACTGAGTCATAGCACACTTAGTATGTTAGTTTGAGGGCTGATTTAAACCCAATAATACACTATGTAGAGTGATTGTGACTAACTTCATGTACCACTGAGGAATGTTATACACATGTACAGTTACCGCTTCATACCTATGTTTTCTGCATCCAGGGATTCAAACAACTTTCAGTGTGTGATTTTTCTTAAGCGCCCCTTGTAGCACTTTCCCCCTTGTCTATATTCTCTACACAATACAGTCTAACAACCATTTTCATAAGTAACTTTTTATTAAGGATCATCAATAGTCTTAAAATGATTTAAAGTATACAAGAGGGTGCGCAGAGGTAAGATACAAACACCGTGCTGTTTTTAACGTAAGGGACTTGAGCATCACAGGCCTTGTATCTGAACGACCTCCTGTATCATCCTATATAAGTCATCAAGACAATCTCTTATGGACTTTACCACATGCTAACTCTATCTAGGCAGTTCCTCGGTGGAGCTTCCTTCTTCTCAGGTGACTCTAGGTTGTGGCAAATAGTCAATGAAAGCTCACCAGTAGGGGATTGGGGAGGTGGTTGAGCAGTTAGGAGCCCTTGGTGCTCTTCAAGGTGATCGGGGTTCCAGGGATCCTATACCCTTTCTGATTTCTATGGTACCAGGCATGCATGTGATGCACGACACACACAGACATACATATGCAAGCAAAATGCCCATACACATAAAATAAATAAAATAATTAAAACCCGAATAATACAAGCAAGCAACATGCCATGCATTTAGGGTACGTCTTCGTGTACCAGGAGTAGTGCATGCTCAGATGGCAAAGCTGCTGTCACTGAAGCCAAGGATTGTCTCAGGCCTCCCTGATAGCTGCATGTGATTTCTAATTTTCAGAATTTCATTTGGCAGCAGGCTGACTCACACCTGGACACTATTCTTTTCCTAAGCGTTTCCATCATTTTGTTCCCTCGCTCTGCACTGTGAAGGTTTGTACAACATTTTTCATCTGTGGACTTGTTGGCACTGATGCTGCCTAGGACAGAATGTGAACTTGGTACTTTCCCCACCGTTAGGGTCCCCATGATCACTGCCAATGCCAATGGAATTGGCCTTTTGAAAATGTCTTTTCCAAGCTTGAATTTCTTTCTTGTAGGTGTGGCGCTGCAGAACTTTGTGTCTGGGACTACAGGCTCTAACTTGCCCATCATAACTCAGGTTTAAACCTAGCCCATGACCTTTGGTTGAGTGTAGATTGAAGCTGATACGATCAGGGACTGGCAATTTGGTCTTCATTCCAACGGTATTGGATTGCTCCATGTTTTTCACCTGGTTTGTATATGGATTCTTCTGCCCTAAACATTGACAGTTACTCTCTCTTAAATACGTGGGCAAAGGTTTGTGTGTCAAACATTCTTCTTATTGTCCTCTTTCCCACATTGCAGATGAGGAACGCTGTACATAGGGTCACCCAAAAGAGCATCAGTATTTCTTCAGCATGGACCCAATGTGTTCTCTGCATTTAGACCAATAGTCTAGTATGGTTGCTGTCACTTCCCGTGTTCTCATGCAATAAAAAGTCCTCTATTCTTAAACACTAAGCAATACTTTAGTGACTATATCACATAACTATCATGCTTAACTATCATTTCTTTATATTTTCCTTTGTCCTAAGGAACATTTGGAAGACTTACTGTATCAGTCAGAGTCTAATCAGGGTACAGAAACCATATTAGCATCGAGTTAGTAGGAATTTAATTTAGATAACTGGGTGAGAGCAAGAGCTGGTTAGTTATGAGTATCAGGTTCACGGGGCTCTGATGAACCTACATGGGATAGTTGCAGAAACGTGATGGGGTCCTGAGTCTGAGGAAGAAGACCATGTAGCCAAAGATCAAGAGTGAGCACTGCCCCTCCCTGTGTAGCTCTGGCAAAGGGTATGACTACTGCAGGAGCTTTTCCACTTTGCCTGCCATTCACAGATTGGTTAGAGGAAAGTTAACCTGTGCTGGATCATAGAACTGTTTTCTTGCTGGAGGGTTGGGTTTTCAGAGCTACTTAGAAGTGGTTTTTGGTAAGAGTCTGGCCAAGGGGTTTGGGGGCGTGCAGGAGTATAATATCTGAGAGCCTACATAGGGAATAACACTGGGGAGAAGCTCACCTCATTGGTGTCTGCTGGTGAAGTACAACATTCTCCCAGGTGGCAAGGGAAAGACGCCGAGGTCCAGCTTTATTTCAGCAAAGAAGGGCCAGGGTCAGTGGGTTTTGAGTTAAGAGAAAGCAGGCAAATGACTCATCTGTGCAGTTTGGAGCTTTGCTGCAGGATGTTTGATTGCACTGCAACACTCTTAGACTGTTAATAAAGTTAACCTTGAGTTGGGGTGAAGCCAGCTACTAGCTGAATGAAATTAGCCGTAGAGATTTTTTAGGGTCCAGGATATGATAGAGAGGCACAGGAAGGAGTAGGTAGGGTCTTAGAATGATTTGAGGGCCTTTTTGATCTGTGAAGCATGGAGAGAGGGTCAGCTGGTTATTCCCCCACTTTCTTCATCTATTAGGTTTTTACCCCATTATCTGATTCCCAATTTTTTATTAATAATAGAACAATTTAGATAAACCTTTCACCCATTAATTTCTTACTCTACTTTAAATGTGGGTGTGGGGATTATGAATAATTATGAAATATTATTTGCACCTTCTATTTTTCTGTAAGAGAATGGAGAAAAATGTATAGCTCAATAAAAACAGTTAAACATTTTCTGATTTAAAAAAAACCACAAAAAGCAACCTTGAATAAATGTTGAATCTGAGCATTTTCAAGGCCATTATCAGACATGTCAAAATTTGTACACTAAAAACGTGTCCCTTGTTGACTGTCCTTGATGTTCCATATGGAAGGAAAGGTTTACATTTTAATCATGGAACCCATTGCCTATTAACTCTTGGTAGCTTGGCATTATCTCTTGGATTGTTCACTTTTGGTACTGGGAGGTGCTGTGTGGGCCTGCATCTCTGGGCTTGGAACCTGCACACAGTTGCTTCCAGTCCTCTGTCTTCAGGCTTTATTTCCTGAATGTTTACTCTCTCCTATTCTAACTCACCGCATATGACAGATTTATTTCCCTGAGATTCCTTCATATCATATCAGCAGTCCTGCCCAAGAGCCTTAAATATTTCCTCCCTCTTTGCTATATTGAGAATAAGAAGCGCATTGACGTCTGGCACTGGTCTCTTCGCCTTTCTCCTGCCGATAAGGAAATAAGCTGATTGAGAGCAGTTGGCCCAGACCCAACCCGGAGCGTCCTTCCCCTCAGTCCATTGTACAATTCCGACCATGTGGGCCCAGCCTCCTTATGCCACCACTGTTCTCCTGCACAGCACCTGTCCGGAGAGAGATTTGATTGACACTTGACCTCGTCCCCTGTTTCTCCGACTATGCCTTTGCCTATGTCAACAGGATGGAATGTTCACATTGTGCCCTGAGCTTCTGTGTGTGGAGATGGCCTGTACTCATGAGTATCGTCACAACCACATCCCATTCTCTAGTGAACACATCACAGCGTACAGCATTCCAGGGTGCCTAAAGGACAGGGATTTGAAGTGCGTTCTCCCTGAATTTTAGATTCAGGGCCTGGGCTCTTCCTGCTATGTGAAAATAAATATACTTTCCCACTTTTGAACATTAATACACATCAAGTCGTGCCTGTTCCTTTAAGACAAGCTTGTTTGTCTCCAGAAAAACATACTGTTCTTTATCTATGTCTTTGGCCCTCGATTAAAAAACACCAGAGGGGACAGGCAGTCTCTTTTGTTTGTTCACTCAGACTTGCCTGTTGTAGGACACTCCTGGACTTCTGGGAGCTGCTGACTCCTCCTGTTTAGTCCTTATGGATCACATCTTCTGTGGATAGTAGGAGAGCAGACTACTCACTATGGGCCAGGTCTTCAGTCTGCGGGACCTTAACAACTCTGACTGTAGGCCTTGATCTTTGTTGTAGTTTGTCAGTGTTCAGACTTGAGAACCCGGTATCAGGCTGCTGTGCTAAGTGAAAGCATTAGAACAGTGACAACTGGACATGACAAAAGAGGAAGTGACATGCTGCAGCTGGAGTGGGAAGGGCAGCATCTCTGCCCAGTGACTCTGGCAGAGCCAAGCGTTAATTGTGAGAAATGGGCTTCTTTATCCTTCACCCCACTTCTATGCCCCCTCCCCAGATCATTGTAGGGGGATGAGTGCTCAGACTTTACTTCAGGGTATTTTAACACTCCTTCCCAATGTTGTCTTCCATCCGCAGACATTGCTCCGTAGCTTAGCAACCAGTGTGTTACTGCCCTTGGTTGTTTCATAGCCTCAAGATGGGAAAGAAGCAAACAGACATATGATGGATTAATGGGGTCGTGTTTTCATGCAGAACTACACTGTCTGATGCTGAAGCAATGGTACTAAAGAACAATAGTGTTATCTTAGAGTAAAACATCTAAAGTTAGGGGCTCCTCGCAACTGAGAGGCAAAACAGACAATGATAGAGAGAGGAGGTGGCAAGGGACCCTGGAAGGATCCACCTGCTAAGGGCCAATATCCGTAATATTGGGAGCCCCTCTACCTACCGAGGTTCTCTGCTGTCTCTGGTAAGCACCCTAAGAGGGAGCATTTGTGCTTTTGACCAGATATAATTCTGGATTAGCCTGAGTAGATAGTTAGCATCCTGAGGAAAACGGGTTCTGAAGAGGAAGATGTGACCACAAAGGCATTCTTCCACAGGATTCTGTCATCCAGGCCTCACAGAGTGGACGAGGTAGTTACATAAAGAAATACAGACATCCTGTTAGGATGCCCGTAGATGTCAGAAGCCAGTGCAGGCTGCAGTGGGTTGTGAGGGTAAATATGACAGCACTGTCACTGCTTTCCTTCGGCCGCTTGTCATTCTCCTCAGACCCCGTGTGCTGTCCTGGCAGTTCCCTGCAGAAATGCCCTGTCGTGCCTCTTTCTTCTCTTCATGCTTGTGGAGGTGGCATGAGGAGGCTTGTGTACTGCAGACGTTGTTACCTTGAAATTCAGAATGTTTCTTCTAAATAATAAGATGGTCTGTTTTTCTTTTCATAAAGTTTAAATTAAATTTATAGTTTTAGCCGACACATAAAAACATAATAATTACTCATATTGTTGGTACCATATGATATTTTGATACCCTTATGTGTTGTGTGATGTTGAGATCAGGGTCAACAATCTCTCTCTCTCTCTCTCTCTCTCTCTCTCTCTCTCTCTCTCTCTCTCTTTCTCTGTGTGTGTGTGTGTGTGTGT
>NW_004949164.1:473418-474632 GCF_000317375.1 Microtus ochrogaster
CACATACACACATGCACACACACATATACACACATGCACACACACACACACACACACACACACACACACACACACACTATGTTGTTCCATCGAGGAAAACTGAGTAGGGCAAATGAGTGAATGAGAGGGACACAGCTTCTGACGAGAAGAACCTCTAGGGCAGAATTCCTCCATAGCCATGCTGACCTGCTTACTGAAGACGCATGTGCTTGTTAATATTTATTATTCTGACAGAATTGCGAATGTCTTTAGGTTAATGCAGAGTGTGCTGTGATATTTATTTATTGGGTTGTCTGTTAGTTATTTTCTGTTGCTATATTAAAATACCAAGACTAAAAGCAAGTTAGGGCAGAAGGATTTTCCTTTGGCTCTTATAGTACCAAAGGGTATACAGGGCATCATGACTATGAAGGCATGGCAGCAGGCTCGTAAGGCTGGCCTGCCGTTTAGGAAGCGGAATGGTTCCATTTCATGCGTATGCTGGAAGCAGGTAACAGAAAGTGGGGCTTGTCTGTAAAACCACAACTCCCTGTTTCAGTGATGTGCTTCTAGTAAGGTTCTATCTTCTCATCCATCACCTTCTCTCACAATGCTGGTCACCAAGAGTCCAAACCTACGAGCTTTTGGAGGATATTTTACATTCAAACCATAACAGGATGTAGGGACCAGCTAAAAACATAAAAGTGTCCAACAGTATACTTTGTGGGTGTTAGCTTTGTTGTTTAATAATACACATTTTGATTTTTTTCCTGAGTATTTTCAATGTGTGAGCCCTGTTCTAAACAGCACTCGCTGATCAGCCCATGGAATGCTTCTCATGACTTGAGGAAGCTGGCCTAGCTACCTTCCCCAGGGAGTTCCCAGCTAGGAAGTGGAGTGAGCTTCCATTCTTGGCAGATTGCTGCTGAGTGATTCACTGTGCTGTGGTGGTGGTGGGATCCAGGAAACAGGAACGGCTCCAGCCTTTCTCTTTGTTAATGCATTTTGCAGGCAAGGTGAACAAGGTGTGATCTGGTTGATATTCCAGATAGGATGTAGTCTGGGAAGGAAGGCTGAAGCTCTGTCATTCTCTCCGAAGTCAGTTGGTGTTCTCCCAGGACCTGGAACTTTGTAATGATTGTAGTAATACCTACCTACCTACCTACCTACCTACCTCTACCTACCTACCTACCTACCTACCTACCTACCTACCTACCTACCTCTACCTACCTACC
>NW_004949164.1:474732-485148 GCF_000317375.1 Microtus ochrogaster
CCTACCTACCTCTACCTACCTACCTACCTACCTACCTACCTACCTACCTACCTACCTCTACCTACCTACCTACCTACCTACCTACCTACCTACCTACCTACTTACCTCTACCTACCTACCTCTACCTACCTACCTCTACCTACCTACCTACCTACCTACCTACCTACCTACCTACCTACCTCTATCTACCTACCTCTACCTACCTACCTACCTCTACCTACCTACCTACCTATACCTACCTACGTACCTACCTACCTGCCTACCTACCTACCTATCTGTCCCTCTTTTATGCAAAATATGAACCATGCATTAGGCAGAAAAGGAGAATTTGCTATTGGCTCAGGGATGTGGGCAGAGGGATGGCTGCCATTCTAAGAACAGCAGAAACTGCTTTCATTTTAAATAGTCCCAGGCTAGGCCAGGCTCTCCTGCTTCTTTCATACAATCAGGCAAGGAAGAAGAATCAGATCAGAATAGCTAGCTAGATACTTGAAACCAGCTCTGTCTATCGGTAGCTTTAATACTTTGGCTTTAAGCAAGTGAACAGACCAAACTCTGGCTCTATCTTCATAGAAGTCATGCTCTGATTTCAGAAAGCTAGGAATGTATTACCATGTAGATGGATATAGGAGAGCCTAGGGGCAGATTCTCTTTTCTTCCAGTCCAGCTCCTACTAGAACCCCACTAGTTAGGGAAACAGTGGGGAGCCACAGGGCTTTCCTTCACTTCATCCTCTCTGCTTTCATACCAGCTGACTGGCGGTTGGACTGCCCCAGTAAGGAAACAGGATCAACAAGTAGAGCAAAGCCTCTGCTGTCAGGTCACCGAGGTCAGACTCCTTCCGGTCTCCTCTGATGTTGGGCCAAGATGAGCTCTGGTTTCTATCTTGAAAGTGTGCATAGAGTTACTGCTGTGGTTAGATAAACAAGAAAAAACAAGATCTTCAACCCTATGCACAATAAGAATAAAATAACTCCCCACTCCAGTTTTCTGTGAGAAGATATCTCTAGACTTTTCTGGCTTCTTCCAATCCCAAATTGGAAGGTTCAGATATTCTTTGGAAGGTGGCCTGCTCTCAGTCTTGCCTGATCTGAGGGCCCTACTTCATGAGGCTGCCTGTTCTTCAGTTTCCCTAGTTAATAAGAATTTCAGTTCTCCATCTTCCAACTCTGATTCCTTGGTGTGTGTTCCGAAGCTGGTCATGGGGGAGGGATGGTAGACTTTCAGCTTCCCCAGTACCCTCCAACTAGTATTTGCTGAAGTCCTTCATTCTCATAGACTATAGATTGATTAAGCTTGAAATGATCGGTTTACATTGTTTTTCCCAGCCAGCCTACTCTGTGGTCATTGGGCCCCAATTTATCCATCTGGTAATAAAGAGATGACACCCTCCAGAGTGATTTGGTGTTCCTGGGACATTCTAGCTAGGGATGGAAGGCCCTTGTTCTTTTCATTGAGGATGGACTTTAAGCTTGCCTGGGCATGGTACGAGGTATCCAGAAGTACTTTTCTTGGGGGGGGGGAGGGGGAGTGTGCAATCCTGTCCCTGACTGCTAGGTTTTTTGTATACAATTTATTGTCTATAACTACTGAGAACTGGACAAGCAAACAGTGATGGAAAGAAACAGTGCCTTTGGCACAGCAGTGAGGAATTTCCCACCAGCTCTGTGCACCTGTTGTGCTGTTTCAAAGGATGTGGAAAGGGAGCCCACTGGTCTCTGAGCTCCTTGGGGCTACAACCAGGGTGAGTGCTCTGATTGCCAACTCCTGCAAGCTGAGCATGGTGCACACTCTCATGCAAAGAACCGGAATAGACAGCGAAACTCAATCTTTAGTGCTAAGGATGCCAAGGGAGACTCCATGCTCACAGACTGATCTGAAATCTGCTCATTCTTGCTGCTTGTTCCTTGTTCGAAGGGATCATGATAAGAAATCAGCCAATGCCAAGAAACCCTTTAAAAAAATCAGCTTTGTTGAGATATGCTTTACAGAGCAAAATTTAACTATTTTATTTACTTCAATTTGATTCTGTTTAGTTTGGGAGGGGGTTATACAACTATTACTACACTTATTTTTTGAAAAACTTTGATGTAGCAATGAATGCTTCTGTGGATGTCAGTATACAAGCTTTTTGTGCCTTTTTTGTGTACATGTTTTTACTTCTATCAGGTGTAGAATTTCTAGGCCATGTTTTCCGAATACAATTGTACAGTTATTATTTTGCTTGGTTACTTTGAAGTCTCATATTCCTATTATTTGAGTTAAGCTTCTTCATACAAATAATTAAAAATTACACAAATAAAAAGAGAGGAAATCATCAGAATGCCTGCCACATAGAATCCAGGTTGAGATACATTTGGTTTTGTCCTCTTTATAAAACTTCTACTCAAAGATTTACTAAAGCTCTTCTTTTCATCTTTTGCAGAATCGCAATGAAATAAAGAACGGATCTATCCTTCTATTAACCACATCTCCGGTGAGTTGATCTTAGTTTACCGCCTCTCATTGAATGTCCCAACTAGGTCTGTTGTGTGTGAGGGTGGATGCAGAGCAGTGTGAGCGACCTCTGCAGAGTCCAGAGCACAGCATCCTCCCAGACCGGTTGGTTCTAGATTCACAGGAGCACTCTGCTTTCTCTTTCCCTTGCCAGGCAGGGGACTTTGTTTTAGGTACTGTCAAGGAAATGGATGGTGAAGACTTGAAATTTGTGGTAATCCCAACCCAACAGCAGCTCTCATTGTACAGATGGGGCACTGGCTGCCTTGATTGATTTGGCCCACTTGCCTACACATCATCCGATGCCATGGAACAGAAAAAAAAAAAAAAACCAAACCAAACCAAACCAAACAAAAACCCCAATAGCCTACTACTGCTTTTCAAGTCTCTCTCTGTGGTGTGTGTGTGTGTGTGTGTGTGTGTGTGTGTGTGTGTGTGTGTGTGTGTTGGATGGGTATTATTTTCTACCCTAGGTCTGTTATTAAACATTTCCTAAAAATCAGCTCAAGAGCATTGCTTGCTTATGCTGTTTTCTTTTCAGCTGATTCTATGTAAAAACTTTGAAGGTTTCCGAATAAAAGTTGCTAAACAGGATGCTGCAATGTATTTAGGCTCTGGCTGGGATTGTGATTGTCCTTCTATAGAGAGATGCTGCCTAACGACATAAGCAGATTTCCCGTCCATTCCTTCACAGTGCGATTCCTTGCTTTCCTGAAAGCCAGCGCACACAAAGGGCTGCAAGTGTTACTCTTTTCACACTGCGAGCGTGATGAAATGAGTGTGTATATCTATCATTTTCAGTTCCCACTGAAGCCATGTGCTAGGCTAAAAATAAATTTAAAAATTGAGAAAAGCATCTGGCTCGAATTAAAGTGTGGGTACTGTAGCCACCACAAATTCTTCTCATTGAAAATTGCATTAGAGCCTTAAAAACTCAAACACTTTATCCCGTAGCATCTTGAAGCTAACGCAGGATGAGCTCTGCGGCCTGTCTGCTGGCGTTGGTGGAGCCATCGTCCAGTGCCTTCATGCCAGCGCATAGGAAGTACAGTTTGCCTGTGGGTTTGAGTGGCTGCAAGAAGAGCTGACAGATTGTCACCAGCCTTTCAGTGGCCGTCTTCATTCATTGGCTCAAGGTTTTTTATGCTTCCCCTTTCTCTGCTAATTTGCATCTATAGAGAGGCTCTGTGTGTTATCTAGGCTGATTCTATGTCAAGGAAGGACTCTGTGCTTTGCTCTGGGTTCTTGAATAAAATCCATATGTACTGGTGACATGAAAGGGGAAGCAAAACTGTCTGGGAACAGAGAGGACTACTGAGAGGGGGGGAGTTGGGTGGGGTGAGGAATAGTCTCAGAGTGCATTATATATTTCCCTGAAGATAATCCCATGTCATAAAAAAACAAAAGAAGGCTCAGTATGGGGTGAGTTCCTTTTTCTGGAAAGAGAGTGATTTAGCCTTTCATTAGAGACAGTGGGTGTGTGTTTGTAAAACAATGGTTCTCATACTCCGGGTTCTGTGAGTGGAAAGGTGGGGAGGCAGTACAAAGGGCACTGGTATGAAGGAGGAGGCCACTCACAAGAGACCATGTTGTCTTTTCTGCATTGGTAGCCCCTGCACTAGGATCAGCAGTGGGACTTTAGAGATGCTGATGCCTAGTCTGGCTAGTAAGACTGGGCCATAATAAAGGAGAATGCGACCCAGGCACCTCTACTTAAAGAAGCCTCTTGTGCCACAGGACTATAACTAGGTGTTACTACACAGCAGTTTATATGGGCGCTGGAAACTTCATTCATTGCTGAATTCTGGTGTGTGTGTGTGTGTGTGTGTGTGTGTGTGTGTGTGTGTTTGTGTGCAAATGAAAATGGATGAAGCATGCATTTAAATTCCCCTTTAAATTTAAACGAATTTATTTGTTTATGTTTTTTGACTGTCTGGAACTCCCTATGTGGACTAGGTTGGCCTTGAACTTACTTCTGCTTCTGCCTTCCAAGTGATAGGACCAAAGGCATGCGCCACCATGCCTGGACTGTAAAGAAGTGTCTTTGATGAATTTGTTAAGAAGTGTTAGTGTACAGTGATGTAGCCAGTAGATGTTTTTATACAATTAAATAAAGTTTCTTTTCTATAGTGGTTCCCATCTCCTTGAAGATCGATAACAACGTATACAAGTGTATATAGAGCTACATGCAGACATGTATGCATGATTGTAATAATATATAAACACATGCACATGTGTGCACTCACACACTAGTTTTAGGTGAAGTGTGGAGTGTGTGTACGTATCTGTGAGCTCCAGAGTGGGCTGTGGAGCTCATTGGCAGCTGAGTTGTGCCTCTGTCCATCTCCTCCGCTCATAGCCAGAAACTGAGCCTGAGGTCAGGTACGGTGTGAAGCACATCTTGGCTATGTTCCTATTAGAAGAAGTTTAGATGGCCAGACAATCATTTTCATTTTCTTGAAATTTATTTTTTTTAAAAAACAAATTTTTTAATCAGCTGGGCATTGGGAGACGGAAGCAGGCAAATTTCTCTGAGTATGAGTCCTGCCTGGTCTACACATTAAGTTGCAGGTTATCCAGGCTCACCTTACATAGAGAGACCCCGTTTCAGAAAAACTACTCCCAAAATTCTCATAATGAATATCTGTGCATTCTTGGAGTGGATAGATACTATGCGGTAGTATAAACTCCAGAAGTCACGAAAAGAGGTTGTTACATTTAATTATCCCAACATAAAATCTTCAAAGCCTTTGTGTTTGGAAATAACTCTAGGCGCAGTGTCAAGAATGGTGTGCCAGAAAAAGCAGGTGGTAGTCAACCTAACATAGGGATGAGTTTTTGTTTGATTTTTTTTTTTTGTTTTTCAAGACAAGGTTTCTTGGTGTAGCCTTGACTGTTCTGGAACTTGCTCTGTTCACCAGGCTGGGCTCGAACTCACAGAGATCTGCTTGCCTCTGCCTCCTCAGTGCTGGGATTAAAGGCGGGCGCCATCACCACCCAGCATCCTTGAGCTGATTTCTTAATTCACAGGATCCTTTCTGACGGATAGAGACTGTTTTAATATGTGTGGTCATAGGTATAGCAGAAGCAAAAAAGGGAGCATTATATATCCATATGTATATGTATACATCATCTTATGCACAGAGATCTCAGTCTCTTTTTCAAAAGGGATGGAGTTATGTTCTTAGTGGAAGGAGAGGATTCTGTGAATCAAAATCTGAACTGTTGTGGCTTTGGCAGGGAGCCTAGTACGTTATATACATTAACTATTATCTGAATTCTCTAGTTAGAAATTTACCTGATAACTACAGGGCAGATACACCACATACGTGCATCTAGGCATGGCTGTATACAGCATTTCTTCTAGTGACTAAAACTTGGGACCCAGTTATCATTTAGGTATGAATTTGGTATTTAGCACCCTGGAGGCATCTCCAAAGAACATCACCATGTGCAAATTTGATGACAGAACAATGTATGTACAACAAATGACTATTCTGTTTATAGAAATGAAAAAAAAACATAAATTCTGATAAAAGGATGAAAATGCCCCTCAGAGGATACCACAGGAAGTACTTAGTGGCACACTATTTATCGTATAATCTCTTGGAGTACCTCCGCATTTCTTCGAGTCTCGTGTGCTGGTGTTACTTTTCTCTAAAGGGCAATGTGAACCCTTTGAAGAGTGCAGAAAGTATATGCATCACATCTGCGGCTGGAAACGCCTCTGTTTTCCAGTTCATGCACCTGTGCCCCGAGCCATTAGCTGTATGGACGAGCTCCTCTTCTCCCGGCTTTCTCTTCTCCGTCCTTGTACACAGAGAAACCCAGACTACTTATTAAGTACCCGTTACTGGCTTGTCATCACCAAGGATAGGCCTCCCTGCTGTCTTCTGGTATTCTGGGTCCACTGTGAGAATCGTCTAGATCAGAAAAGGCCTGCCACAGAGGATTTGGGGCCTAGTTCCTGTGGTGATAAAAAAAGATTTTGATATGTCAGTCATTCCATGGCTTCAAGTTGTCAGGGATTCTTCTCAACATGTATTATTATATTATTAATAGATGATTTAAAAATCTGCCCTGATTTGAAAAAGGAAGGGGTCTCTGAAGCCATGGCATGCCTGGAGAGAGATGATCCATGGGAGGCAGGAAGGCAGTTCCTTTCAGTAGGGCTCAATACCTGGTGCTGCTTAAACTTCTGGAGTCTGATCTGGAGTGGTTTATTTTGAACATACTTAAGCATAGCACATTTTGGTGAAAACATCTCTGTTGATAAGTAACTCAATGCTTCCAATACAACAAAGCATGCATAAATCTCTTTGAGCAAGAAAAGATACTAAAAAAAGATCAGATGTGACTACGTTGAATCTCTTTGTCAAATACATATGACATGTTCCATAAAGACGTTCTACAGGTTGGCTAAGAAGAACGAGTTTATGAAAAAAGTCTCAGAGTAGGGGTGTGGGTTCCACTGCTGTCTCTGGTCACACGGATAGTGCAACAGTCACCAGACTGGAAAACACATCCTTCCCTTGAATGAACACCCCTGTGTGCTTAACATTACAGGGTTCCCTACTGCTTATCTGTGAGCACAAAGCCCTCAGAGCCTCCTATGGAAAAACTGACCAAGAATTACCAAGTATCTGTATTCTGTTTTTCTTCCATTACTTTAGAGACCTAATTTTGGAGAAGAAACCAGTGGAGAGAACAGGTTGTAGGGTTAGCAAGGGATTGGTTAGGTGTTCCTGGCATAGTTGACATGAAGATGCTCATGACTTAGGTATCATAGCATGTGGGGTGCATCTGGGAGGGAGAACCTTGTGAAAGGCCAAGCCCCATGGCTTCATGAAGTGGTACTCTTTGCTGAAGGAGGCCTGTGTTTTGGCACGCAGTGTGATGTACTGTTTCTGAATATACGCTTGTGAGTAGGGAGACAGAGCCTGTGAGAAGTCAACTCTGTACCATATGCACTAGGCGGTGATGTACATGTCCTGATGGATAGTCTGGGCACAGAGCTGTACAGTCCCTTCTGTGTGCATACAGTTTGTAGAGCTGTGGAATAGGAGACAGCACCCTCCTCCCTCTGTCGAGAAGTTCTAGAGGGCTCAGGGCAGAACCTGGGGACACTCTCAGGGGCTTGATGACTGTGGAGGTGACAGGGAAGATGAGGAGAGGAACATGGTTGCTGGACAGCCTGCACAGCCTGCTGGTGGAAAGGGGGTGCTCTCCAATATGGATGGGCCTGGAGACATCCCCAGAGAAACGAGAGGTGAGAGGAGGAGGCAGCAGCTTCAGAGTTGTACCCTTCCTCTACAGGTTCAGAGAATGGGGAGCCCATGCAACAGGGGAATTGGGTGTGTATGTGTGTGCATGCATGTGCGTGTGTATATGAGTGTGTATGTGTTGGGGTTTATGCTTGTGTATATGCATGTGTGTATGTATATGTGTGTGTACATGTGCGTGTGTATTTGCATATGTGTACAGGTATGCTCATGTGTGTATGCTTGTGTGGGCATGTGGTGTGTATGTGTGTTAAGTGTCTGTGTGTGTATGCATGTATGTCTCAAAGATGGGGGGGGAACTTTTAGATTTGGTTCATAGGAGTGAACTCTGGAGGTAAAGATAGGTTGATCTCTGGCAGGGAGGAGGGTGCTTGCTTCTCAGCATGAGGTTGCAGAAGCACAATAATGGAGAGCTGCTG
Organism: Microtus ochrogaster; assembly: GCF_000317375.1. NCBI lineage: Eukaryota > Metazoa > Chordata > Mammalia > Rodentia > Cricetidae > Microtus > Microtus ochrogaster. The sequence goes on from NW_004949164.1 coordinate 482,930, forward strand.
GCTACTCTTAGTAGGGAGACTAAGGTGTACCTAGCTGCTTTCTTTGGTTTCCTTAATGCCAGGTGAGGCAGAATCAAGGGTAGGAACAGAGGCAGGGACAGGGCAGGGACAGATGTGCTGAAACTAGGGGAGGTTTAAGGAGAGAAGACAGGAAGGAAACAGTTTAATACATATATGCAACATACAGCGGACATCGGAAGACAGTGTAGTTGAACGTGTGGGCAACATTAAATGTACATTTGGGAGTTTCTCAAACATTAATGAACTTGAGTTTTTAGTCAACTTTTTAGTTGACATCATGAACCCAGGATTGTGCTGGAAGTTTGAGGGTCATGATTTTGACTTCAAGGACAGAGATGACAAGTTCTGTGTGTTTGTACGTCTGGGTCCTTTCCCTGTTTTCAGGTGACTCCTCATGGACCTCTGCTCCTAAGTGAAGCCCAGAACCTTCCCATCTATCTGACATGTTTGAGTGGCATGAAGTGAAACTTGTTTTCTGTCCTTGGAACAGTCCAAGGAAATAAAATTTGCTATCTGATATGGTCCTGCATACAGCTGTCAAAGTCTTTATTTGATGCTGAGTCTGGAAAATCAGAGCCAAGGCCATCACACTTTTAATAACCACAGTTCTTTCCTCTCACATATAAAAGTGGCACAGAATTATGGAAAAATAAAAGCAAGCTTATTACAAAGAAAATTATCATCATTAAACATGTCACATTTTGATTTGTCATATTTGGCTATTTATATACACACATACATGCATATATGTATAATTTTTTTTTCAAACTCCTTGTGAGTGCCAGGTACTGTCCCAGATTCTAGGAATATGTTAGTCAGAAAATGTAATATATTTCTTCTCCTGGAGTTGGTGTGCTAGTGGGCACACACTAACATAACTGCAGCCTGGCTATTGCTTATAATAGTCTTATCAAAAGATGTACCTATTCTATCTCATACTTTCTTGGAATCTGGTTTCTAATTTCACATATTTCATCGTGTCATGTGTTGACCAGTGACATCTGGTGTGTGAATATAAATGCTACTTTGAGGTCTCCCATTCAGTGCAGCAGACATCTGCATCAGATGTCCAGATGTGAGGGAACACATTACCACCCCAGAAGCCTGCAGCTCCCCATAGCCCTGAAACCAAGGGCTTTGTCCCTCCCTCCTTCCATGTCTGTCGTACTCCTCCATGGGTCTTGGCATGTCTCTCCAGACACTCTAGGCTTGCTTCTATGTAGGGCTTTGGTACTCACCAGCCTTTCTGCCTATGCTAATCTCCCAACTCAGTGTGTGGGCTCTGTCTCACTTCTGCAAGGATGCCACTGCCTTAGGCAGCTTGGCCTTAGAGCACCCCATGTAATATACTCACCGGTTGTTTTCTATCATAGCTATCCACTTAATGTTTCCCATAAAACTTAGCAACACATTAATTTTTATTCCTACTGATGTACAGTGTACTTCTCTCACCCAGAGCTGGGTAAGCCTTGTTTGCTGCTGTCTCTCAAATGTGCAAGACTCAGAATAAACTTTCCAGAAGTATCGATTAGTTGGCAGATCATTATTATGAGGACTAACTTGCTTTAATTGATAATTAGAAAAGGTTTATCTGAGATAAGTTTAAGCAAAATTGCATACATGTGTTTTTCTGCTGTAACATAATTCAGAACAGAAACTTGGTATTATTTTTAAAAGCCAGTTTGAGCATCGAATTGTTTTCTTCACCTTTATTCTGCAGAATGAAAGTTTTGTATCCAGATCGTTTAGAGATGTAGGAAAATGAGTACCTATCCACCCTGCTCCAGTTCCAACTGCATAGCTGCTGCATTAGCAGGGCCCCTCAGTTCCACCAGTGTTTTGATTGGAGGGCAAATCTGTGGCTCACATGTCCAGAGCTCTTTTCCTGGTCCTCTCATGATGGGAGTTCCTATCCAACTGAGAAGCAGTCTGCCACTTTGTGGGCTGCACGAACCTTTCACGGAATCCCATCACAGTTCCTGGATGAGGAAAATGAGGTCAAAAGAGAGGAAGGAAAGTTCACTGTCTCCCTGGAAGGGTCAGTGACAGAGCTAAGGAAGGGCTTTTCACGAGGCCACATTGGGTGGCCTCAGCCCCACAGTCTCCTTTGAGACCTCTCTAGTGCTTTAAGTAAGTCTTTTTTTTTTGTTTTTCCTTCTTGTTTTCATAATTTCTTTTTTTTTATTTTTTAAATTTAT
>NW_004949164.1:485842-532713 GCF_000317375.1 Microtus ochrogaster
TTCTTCATCCATTCTTCCATTGAAGGGCATCTAGGTTGTTTCCAGGTTCTGGCTATTACAAACAATGCTGCTATGAACATAGTTGAGCATATACTTTAAGTAAGTCTTGAAAAGTAGATGAAGACTGCCCCAAAGCAAACAAGGGGCGGAGCTACAGCAGTCGTTCCTTAAGTAAATTCCAAGGAAGTAGCAGGACCTGACTCAAGGAAAAGTCACCACCCAGAACCTGCACACACAGATTTTAGGCCTTCTGCTCAATGAGGACAGAGGGAACTGTCCTAGGGGAGTGTATAGGGTTGTGGAGTCTATATGATGTGAACATGTGACCCTATCCCGAGGAGTGTCCACGCTGCCCTTGAGACAGTCTGCGACTTGACCCATCCTCATCCAGGCTCTTTCTGTCTGTCGTGGCATCGCCTTCATGGTCTCAGGATTTGGGACTCTTCAGTCTTGGCTTCTCTACCCAAGTTTTGGTAGTTGTTCCTCTTTATTTTAAATTAACTAATGGCTTAATTAACCTCAAAGTGAGTTCTTATCGAAGGCATATTAGCGAATGAGAAGAGTGACATAATACATTCTTCACACAAGTCTTAAAGGGGTGGGCTGATTTTCTTCTTAGTACAGTAGAGCTTAAAGACGTCCCAGTGGTCCAGCTGGAAAGGACAAGCGGGTGGCTGGGTCAGCAGAACCAGTGTTGCACGGTCCTGCTATGGCTGCAGGATACTGGGTCTGGTTGATGTGAAACAGTCATTTCAGCCTGGGATGAGGCAACATGGTAAACCTGAGTGTGTTCAACAGATGTTTCTAGAGACCCCAATCTAGGCTTTCAGGTCCAGAAATTGCGTGAATGAAGAATCTGTGGCTTTCGAAGCTGTTCGGGTTCTGTGTGTTCTGGGAGCCTTCTGTTGATAGCTGATCTGTAGGGTTCAGCTACTCTGGTTTTTTCTCAGCAATATTGATGAGCCATGTGAGCTGGGGCGTGTCTGTCACTTAGCTTTCTTGCCCCTTCTGTTTCCTTTGTCAGATGAAGAAAAAAAGTATCTCTATGCTTGGACTCAGTTTGGATTAAATGAATTACTTCATGAAGGTATTATAATAATAGGTGATAACGCATGGTAGGTCTAATTAGTTGTTAATCATGTCAATGGCATCAGACACTGCAATTTTCATCAGTGCTGCCAATGGCAATGAGATGGTTTCCGAGCTGTGATCTGTAGAGAAAATTATTTTCTGTGGATAAAAGTAGTTTCCCAGGAATTCAGAGTGGTTCACTTTGATTAATTATACTAGGTCAGTGTTATATCAATTTGAAATATTCATAAAAACATCCAAATTTGGAATACCTGTCATAATTCTGTATATCCATAAATATTTGTATCTTTAAATGATGTTAAAAGAGCGACTGGTCCACATTCAGAAAATAGGCTTTTAGTGACTTGTGGCCTGTCATTTGCCTAAGAACAAGTTCTCATCCCTCATCCTTGTCCCCTTTCCTTCTGTTCTGATTTCTGCTGCTGTGGTGTAATGGGAAGCCCCAGGACACCCTGACTATATGATGTATTATGTTCTCGTCTGTCTGGGTTCCAGAACAACTCCCCGGGGTTCCTTATTGTCTTCCCTCTCTGCACAGGGGCTGCTCTCTCCCTTTACTTTATAACCCAGTCCTATTTAGATCACAGGGCGTTGTTCTTCACTTATTTTGTGACTAATTTCTGTTCAGCAGAGTTAATTGATTGTTAATATCGAATACCATGAATTAGGCTCTTTCTGTTATTATAATAAAATACTTGAGGCTGGGTAATTTATAAAAGTAAGGACTTTGTTTAGTTTATAGTTCCAGAGGTTTGAGAATTTGCCTCCTTTAACTCTGTTCCGGCCCTCATGGTAGAAGCCATAATAAGAAGAGCCTGTAAGGGCGGAGAGGTGAGGCATGTATGAAATAAGCAAACAGAGCATCTTCAGCCAGGCACCAAAACCCCAAAACAACCCTTTCGCTAGGCCCTGCCTCTTACGTCCCATCACTTGTCCACACTGGGATCAAGCTCCCAACCCATGAACCACTGGGGGACAAACCACTTCCAAACCATAGCGCAATGTCACAAAATATCAAAGGAAACAACAGTTCCAGAGAAGCCTGAGGATGGCAGATGCTTCAGCCACTATGGCTTGAAGTTGAGTAACTAGAGGGTGGAGAGGGGTGTAATTTGTCTTGCCACCTGCCCACCTACCTTGATGGGAAGAGAAAGACAGAGGACAAATGGCTATCTGAAGTTCAGCCCTGCCATGCACTTACATTCCTCTCTGCTCCACATGCAACACCCAAATCCAGAAGCCTCAGCAAGGAGAACATTTGTCCTAGGAAGAGCTGTTAATTGTACATAGGGTTATTTTGTTTTAAATTCATACAGCAAGTAGCCAGCACATGAGAAACACATGCGGTTGGAAATTGCAAAGACTCATTTGTGTGTCTAATGAAGCCTTTGAAAGCAGGCAGTTATTACTCAGAGTTTTGACTGAATGGGTAATCATGATGTATAAATTTGTGTAATTGCTTAACTAACCAAATAGCTTTTTTTGTCACTTCTAGATAATAATTTTATTGAAAAAGTAAACATCCTCTCTTCTCTTGTCTATCTGTCACACCCTATCAGTTTGGGAGTTTTAATATTCATGTGCACTTGCCCTTGCTCTTCATTCTTCCGTGAATCGGGCCCTGTTATTTCCCAGTCGGAAGGAAGAATGGATCACTGGAGGGAGAGGGTCTTCCAGTGGAAACCTGTTGCTGGGATCCCCTGTTCTCCTATGCTTCGAGCCAATGCTTCTGGCCTATGCATATTTATTTCTGGCCTATGCATATTTATTTCTGGCCTATGCATATTTATTTCCCAGGGACTCATTGAGTTTTGTGCTACTGTATTCATTTTTTAAAGAAGGACAAATGGATAGCATGTACTTATCTTCTTTCTGTTCCCTTCTCTCCTTCCCAAGGCTCAAAATGCCCAGCAGCTCCATGAACGAATACAGTCATCAAGTATGGATGCCAAGCTGGAAGCCCTGAAGGATTTGGCCAGCCTCTCCCGGGATGTTACCTTTGCTCAGGAGTTCATCAACCTGGATGGCATCTCACTCCTCACTCAGATGGTGGAAAGTGGCACAGAGTAAGTGTACTCAACCCCGATGCCTCCCTCCGTCCGGTTGAAAGCTGTGGGGTCCACTGCATTCTTTTTTTAAAAAAATATTTATTTATTATGTATACAATATTCAATCTGTGTGTGTTTGCAGACCAGAAGGGGGACAGCAGACCTCGTTACAGATGGTTGTGAGCCACCATGTGGTTGCCAGGAATTGAACTCATGACCTTTGGAAGAGCAGGCAATGCTCTTAACCACTGGGCCATCTCTCCAGCCCCCAGTCCACTGCATTCTTTATCAAGGCAGTGTCTATCATGTTACCCCTGGTCTACTCTAGAGCTGGGGTATCTTCTCTATTCTGGATGTTTCCAGATGTAAAGACCAGACCTTGGCCAGGCTCTGTGAAAAGTGGCTTGAAGACAGCAGCGGGTCGTGGGTTTGTGACTCCTAAAGCTGCGTCCTTCACATGCCAGCTGCATGGTGTAACATGCTCAGAGTCCCTGAACACCTCAGTTTTCAGGGTCCAGAGGAAGAACCTTAGGTTGTTACCTCAGAAGGACTAGCCAACATTAAAACTATAATTATCTCCACTGTTAATCCGTCAAACCCTTTGCTTATCCAAGAGAACTTCCTTCCTCTGACTGGAATATAAATCAGAATATGATAGTATGTTTTGAAGCATTTAGAGCGCTCTTAAAATACTTTCTTAAAGGGACACTTTCATGTTTAAAACAAGTGTAGCGGGGGCTGGAGAGATGGCTCAGCAGTTAAGAGCATTGCCTGCTCTTCCAAAGGTCCTGAGTTCAATTCCCAGCAACCACATGATGACTCACAACCATCTGTAATGATGACAACATCTGTAATGAGGTCTAGTACCCTCTTCAGGCATGCACGCAGAGAGAATATTGTATACATAATAAATAAATAAATAAATAAATAAATAAATAAATAAATAAAATGAATGAGAAAAACAGCACTTAAAAAACAAATGTAGCTTAAATTTTAAAATAATAAATATTTATTGGGTACCTACTGTAGTATGCAGAATGGTGATAAGTGGCAAAAAACTTTAAGTATGAGTCATGGCCTCCCAAAATTGGTCGAGATTATTATATAATCAGAATTCAAGGCTGTTGGTTCCCATGGGGGTCAGAGGGCTAGAGGCTGGGCCGGTTAGATCATAAAAGGCTTTTTTACATGGATGAGGAAATAAGTAAGTGAGGTCTGCGGAAGCTTGAGTTCATCACGGTAGCAGAATGGGCTTGCTTTTCTGGTAGTGAGCTGACCTTCTGGTGAAGACTTTTGTCTCTGGTGTGACTGGAGAGACTAAGGAGCATGGCTGGTTCACTTTCCTCGTGTGAGAGAGCAGCCTGTTCACCAGGAAGGGAGGGGGTCAGAACGACTGCCCATGGGCTCAGCTGCTGGTGGCATTGACAGCACATGGCAATACTGACTTAGTTAACTACAAGTTAGTGTACTGATAAGAAGAGCTACGAAGATTAAGAGGAGGAAGAATTACTGAGGACTGGGGCTCAAGTCTGTTTTTTTAACTCTCCCTTCCGTTCTCTGCCATACAACGAACAAAGGGATGATTGTACACACCAGAAACCTGTCTGCTTTCCCCCTCCTCCTTTTCCATGCCCTCTCCTTCCTCCTACCCTTGGCATTATTTAACCTTTGCAGTTAGCATTGGTAAAAGAGTCTTTGTCTTCCATTCAAAGACACGGCGTTTTACCATAGTGCTGAGATTTCCATCTCATAACATTTTTTTCAAGTTTAAAATTGGGAATCTTGTCTTACAAGCAAGAAGAAATAATTTGTAGGCCTGAATAAGGAAATCAAATCAATCTAAGGACATCAGCAAGAGTTGGTTGTCTGGCCAAGGGTGAATAAGGAAATCAAATCAATCTAAGGACATCAGCAAGAGTTGGTTGTCTGGCCAAGGGCCACTGTAGGCAGTCCCCTCTGGCGGCTGTTTTGTTTTGTGTCATGATTAAAACTCTCCTCAAGACATGGTGGAGCTTGAAACAGCCAGGAAGAAGTTGAGAATGAGTTGGCAGCAAGGGATTTGACAAGGAAAAGAAAGTGCCTCCCGTGACAGACGCTTCAGAGGAAATAGAGGGTGGAGTGTTGTCATAGTTACTTTTCTGTTGCTGTCAGAAAATACCCTGACTAAAGCAGCTTATGGGCCGGATAAATTGCTTAGCAGTCAACAGCATATACTGCTCTTCCAGAGGGTCCGTATCAGGCTTCCCTCAACCAAATGTAAGTCCAGCTCCAGGGGATCTGGTACCTTCTTCTGGGCTCTGCTACAGTGCACATGCCCCTCCTCCACAGAACACACATATGCACATAATTAAAAATCAATGTAGAAATATTTTCTAAAGGCAGTTGAAGGGAGGAAAGGCTCATTTTGCCTTGGTTACAGGGTGAAATCCTTCATGGTGAAGCAGCTAAGATGGCAGGGACCTGAGCGAGCTGGTCACATTGCCTCCCTTGTCAGGAAGCTGAGAAAGGAGGGTGCTAGTGCTCAGCTCACTTTCTCCCTTATGTATAACCCAGGATCACAACTGTGCGAATGGCGCCACCCACAGTGGGTAGGTCTTCCTAAATCATAATCTCATCGAAACAATTCCCCAGAGTATGGCCAGAGAGCATCCCTGAGGGGATGATAGAGCTCATCACGTTGACATTGACCACCACAGGTTTGCCAGTCTCTTCATGTCGTTCTCCAGTGAGCAGTGGAGAATCCCTTTCGACTGGGATGAGCATGTCTTCTCCAGATGACCTCTGGTCCTCATGGGACAGTGAACCTTTGGGACTTCTGCTTCAGGGACATTTGCTAGCATGTTAAAGTTAAATACCTTCACTGATATTTTCCAGTGCCAGCCACTTATACATCAAGGGGTGTGTTCTAGTGCCAGTGGTAATGCCACTGACATTAGTGGTTCTTTTCCATAAGCCTACGTATCCGGGCACATTCGCTTTTCAGTCTTTACAGTTTGAATCAGATAGTATGCATACATCTGAATTTACCATGGTGGCCATAATAATTGCAAATGTAATAGGAAAGGTCCCCAAGTCAGGGATCCGTGTGTACATCATGAGTACAAGGTTGTGCAAGCCACTGTGTTTTGCCAATGAAGCCTGCATATCAAGACCCTCTCCTTTTTAGTTTCCCATGGCAGCAGTCTGCTAAGGGTGTCATAGCCCAGTTCCAGAGACTGATACCTTAAACAAAAGAATGCCCCTCTGAAGGCTGGAGGCATCACCAGGGTTGGTTTCTTCTGAGGTCTAGCCTTACCATACAGATGGCTGCCTTCTCCCGGTCTTCTCATGTGCCTTTCCCACATGCCTGCACGTCCTAGTATATCTGTGTATTCAGATTTACTCCTCTTGAAGAGACACTCATCAGATTGGATCATGAGGCCTCCTAATTCCAATGGCCTCATTCCAAACCAAAGGTCCTGTCTCCAGGTACAGTTCCATCCGGAAGTTTTGGGGTTTGCAGCTTCAACATATGAATTTTGGGATAGACATAGCGCAACCGGAAACACTCATCAAAGAATCACTATCACTTTTGTTCTATAAGAGAAGAATGTGCAAATGGCTTGGACGTGCTTACCTTGTTATGATGCTTCTCATCCATCTCATTGCCTTTCTCCATGGCTCACCATAACCTACAGTTATTCAGAATAATCCCTATGCTTAACTCCAGGGTGTCAAAGGCGGGCCTTAATCATATTACACTGCTCATGTACACTGCGAGGGACTGTCAACACCAGATGTTCCTTGTGAACAATCCATTTCATCTGTGAGCAATCCATTTCAGTACTTATATTTATTTTCAAAAGAATGCCGTACTCATTAACATGATAATCGTTTGTAATCAGCCATTGCAACTTGACACATTCTGTCGAGTTTCAGGCAGTTTAAGCAGCAGGAGACCAGATCTTGGGTGAATTCTCTTTGGCATTTTTCTTCCACATTCCCATCATGCCACTTTTCTGGGAAAGGATACCATCTCTTGGGGGTCCTTCTGCTTTCTCTTACTGTTTTGCATAAATTCAAAGCCCTGGTGGTTTCAAAGACCGAGGAAGTAGGCATGAAACTCCGCGGTCTCTATTCTCCCTTTTGCTAGTCCTGTATCTCAGGAAGAGGTAACTTATTTGATCCCCAGACACTTTTCTGATCTTTTGCTCAAATTAAAAAGGAAAGAAAAGCTATTTCTCTTATAGGTAAAGCGGATTCTCAGTTAAAGGCAGAGAAGACTTTGATTAAGTACTAGGAAACTTGGGAGTAGAAGCTCCTGCAGCTGAAAGCCCTGCAGTCATGACTCCTGGGCAGACAGCCTGCTGGGAAGGTGGGAATGCTGAACAGTTTCTCCTTCGTCTTAGTAATGGTGACGTTCAGTTCAGACTTTCCAGCTGCTTGCTATTACCCAAGGCTTCTTTAAGGTCCATCCCCATATGGTACCAGGAGACACCTTGGGTTGAAATCACTCAAAAATAGCAGCACAGTGTCGCTTTGGCAGAAAGCAGCACTTAAAGCCTGAAATTAACATTTCTGTCCTTGTGGAGTTTTGAATTTCCATTCCTGGGTTCTCACTGATCCAGGTATGGAAACAAATAGCTTTTTGGGGAAGTATGTTGCCCAACCCCCGCGAGGGGAAGGATGCTAAAGAACGAAGGGAAAACAAAAGGCGGCTCCTCAGAGACTGGAAATATCTCTGGCTTGGTTCCAGAGAAGAAAAATATTTGCCATTCATCGCAAGTCCAATGCACACAGTTCTCTCTCTCTCTCTCTCTCTCTCTCTCTCTCTCTCTGCTGTTCACGCATCATTCCTCCCCTGTTCAGCAGCTAGTTGTCACTGGGGGCAGACAACAGAGAGTTTTTTCCAAGAATGGAGGGCAGACCACTTAGAGTTCCCTTCCTACTTGGCTGATTGAAAGCAGTATGACACCATCGGCCTATGAGTAAGCCAGAACACCGCCCTGGACAGCAGAGCCAAGACTGAAGAAAGCAATTCCTCTGCTTCCGAAAAACCCAGTCTTTACTGAAATTAAATCTTCTTCCCTATGAAATCATATTTATTGTTAAATATGTACAAATCTGCCAAAGGAGAACAAATACTTTGTATTCTGCCCATCCACAAACAACCACATTTATTATCTTCGTGTATAACCATGCTATTTTAACTACACATATGCATAAGGTTCATAAAAGTAGGATTACAGTCATTTCCTTCACAATATTCCTTTTGTAGCCATGTCACTAAATGTTACTCTTTCCCTTATTGTAATTGTCCACATATGCTTTCATTTTTACAAACTAGTCTGTTCAGTTGATATGCAGATGATACATTAATTCAAAGGGTATCCACAGTGGTTAGTTGTGACCACACTGTAAAGGATTTCCATTATTTTCAGGGTGTTTTGTGAACATTTTTTGCTTGCTTTTCTTGTGCCCCTAATTGTGACTATTTAAATTGTGTCCTCTTTGTAGGGGGCAAAGAGATGATTCAGAGGATAAGAGCTTGATCTTGTGGAGGACGCAGGTTCAATTCCCAGTACCCACCACAACAGAGAGCTCACAACTGCCTGTAGCTCTAGTTCCAGGGGTGGATTCTGATGCCCTCTGGCCTCTGGGCACCTGTACACATGTGCTACACATAACTCAAGCAGACACACGTGCCTGAACATTTCTCTCTCTCTCTCTCTCTCTCTCTCTCTCTCTCTCTCTCTCTCTTTAAAATAATTCATTAGAATAAGTCTACTGGATCAAAGAATATAGGGATTTTAAACCATTTCCCAGTAAGGAACAATTTGGTAGTTTGCTGGACTGTCCTGATACTTCATCATTACTTTGGACATGTATCAGTTTCCAATTCCTGGTTACTGCTGGGCTGGCATTCCATACACTTTCTGTTGTTCCTGGGAACATTGAGGCATCCCAGGAGTTCTCTCTAAACTGGGAATTAGTAAGTGCTATCTGACTTGGCTGAGATAGATCTATCTATCTATCTATCTATCTATCTATCTATCTATCTATCTATCTATCTATCTATCTATCTATCTATCTATCTATCTGTCGTCTATCCATTGATCCTCCTTCCAGAACAGTATACTTAAAACATTAGTCTTTCTGTGAGACAGTTACTCTCTTATGCTTGTTCTTTCTCTCTCTTTCTCTTGCTCTCATTTCAAGAACAGGTGGGTGTAACTCCAAGTTAGTTTGATAACAGTGGGACACATGAAAAACCTAAAAATGCTTGCTACTCAGACTTTGGAATATAGTTGTCTGTCTATCTATCTATCTATCTATCTATCTATCTATCTATCTATCTATCTATCTATCTATCTATCTTCTATCTGTCTATTTATTTGTCTATCATCTATCCATCCTTCTATCTCTATCTACCTTCCTATCTGTCTACAGTGTGTTTGTGTGTGTGTGTGTGTGTGTGTGTGTGTGTGTGTGTGTGTACGTCTGTGTGCGTGTTGCTGGATATTTAGTCCAGTTTGGCCTTACACTTAGCAATCCTCTTAACTCAGCTTGTCGGCTGCTGAAACTTCAGGTGTGCCACCATGCTAACTAGTTGTATCTTCTAAAATGAAGGATCTGACTTCAGGTAACATTCCCTACCCAGTTGTCCTGTCTCCTGACAGTCTTCTGAGATCTGGAAGAGTGTCACAGTCATTTCTTTCCTGCATGATTGATATATTTCAATAAGGTAGGTTATCAGTGTTGACACAAAAACACAACTCTTACCTCAAAAGGAGCAAGAGACAGTTTATCCTGGGACTAAATATTAGTGACCATTGCCCAGGAACACAGATTTATGTCACCCCAAGTTCCATGTTCTGATGTGGAAGCAGTTTCATGATGTAACAGCATAGAAAATAATAAATCAAAACACTTTTTAAATACATTGGTGGCATCACCAGAGAGGCAGGTTATGGCAAAGCTGGGGAGCCTGTCATGAGCTGCTAGTGCTTCTCTGGTGCCACTCTTAGCTCTAGGGCTGGCAAGGACTAGTGGTCTGCTAAGTTAAAACATTTGAAAAGGTTTCACCCAATAGTCACAAGGATGTTAGATCAGATACAGAGGTGGGAAGAGCATGGCTGATAATGGGACTCATTAGTAAACTAGTCTCGCAACAGTTTCAGTGGAAGGTGTGGCTTCTTTCCAGAAACTTCTTAGAGTGTTCTTCACTAATAAGGCTTGTTCAATAGTAGTTTGTTAAAGATACTTTTCAGGGAGAGGTGACATTGTAAGTTTCTTACAGATATAGACATGACCATGCCTTAAAAGAATTTACCCTTAGAATATGAGGGAGCCAGACAGGCTGTAATATTTCAAGGAAAAGTCAAAAGAGCATAGATTTATAAAGAGCAAAAGAATGTTGAGATGAATTGCAAATGGATACAGAACTGGTTTTCCACAAGCAGGGAGGAAGCCAATTAAATCACCATGAGACAGGGGAAAAGTACCATTAGTTATTCAGAGTTTGTGGAGTTTTAAAATGCCTTCAAGTCAGAGGGCTAGGGCCAGAGAGTGCAGAAGGCGTTACTGCACACATTTCCTCAGTTGCCCATGAAAACCCACGTGTTTTCTTCCAGCTTTAACTACTGTTTTCTCAAGGTCAGACTCATAGTCTGTGCCCTTATCACAAATGCCTGTTGGGTCTTTTAAAATTTTACCCTGTTGTTGACACGTGATGTCTTTGTCTTACTGACCATGTTACATTTGGTCACTTGATTAGGACTAGGTATCTTTATTGTGACATTTTCTTATCCAAAATTTGCAATTGATTCATACATAATTTGCAGGAAAATGCCGTGAAATCATGCAAATGATTCTGTCATCCCAGTGTCTCCCTCAAACGCTTGTGTCAGTGATGGTCCATGAGCACTTCGTCGTGCTGTAGTCTCTGTATCTTATATTTCCTTCCTTCTGTACCAGCAGCTCTATGTGCTAGTGTTTATTTGTTTCATCCGTTGATTTCTAATGGGCTGCTAGGTTAGCTCTGTGTCATTTTTCTACAGCTTGTCTAGGTCTGAGCTCACGGATACCATGCTGAGCACTGTGACCCAGTGGAGGGTCATAAATGTCATAAATCATGTCTCTGTGACCATCCCAGAGGTTTGTCCTTAAACTTTATGGGCACATCACTCTTTATAACCAAGCAGATCCTTTATTCCTATTTGTTTAGTAGGCTGTCCTCTGTCACTAGTATTATTGATTGACTATTCCTCTTGTCCCAGGCTTGGCCCATGGCTACGCAGTCTGTGTCCTTCTGACTGTTCCATCACTTTCAGAACATTTCTTTCTTTTCTGGCTCACCATGATGTTCCCTTTATCTCCTTTTTAAAAAACCTTAGCATGAATTTTCCAAAGAAACTCTATTCTCTGAGTTCTACGAGTTCTTACAAAGGTTCCTAGTAGATATATGCTCAGGCCAGTTTTCCCTTACTTCTTTGATTCTACCTATGGCTTTTTGATGGTGTAAGTAAGTAAAATAAATATTGTTTTAAATAAAAGAAGGGAAAATGAAAAGTGTGAAAACATATTCTTTTCACTTTCTCATTTTACTAACTTCTAGAATTTAGTTTTCATGTGGCTATTGAGTTTCTGAAGGGATTTTCAGCAGTGTGGGAACAGACACAGCTCCATACTGCGCCCCCAAGCAGCCTATAATTTCCTTTATCTTTAGATGCACTGGGTTTACTAGCCAAACCCAGATATCTGACTTTGACATCAGCAGTATTGGACCAGACATTCAGGTCTTGGACTTGCTGGTACAATGAAGGGGAGTTGGAGACTTTGTAAAGTATATCTTTATACAGGCCTCAGCATAGCAATTGAGAGAAAGAGCTTGTCAGATAAAATAGGACATACCCAAGAGTATGTGATGTGCTTTTCTAAGAGACTGTCATAGAGGGTAAGACACACTCAAGGGAGTCATAGAGAGTAAGACATGCACCAGTGTAGGTACAGGTTTCTCTGGGGAGAGTCACAGAAGACATATACCTGTGTAGGTATGGGCTTCTCTGGGGAGAGTCACAGAGGAAGACATACGCCTGTGTAGGTACGGGTTCCTCAAGGAAGAGTCATAATTAATTATCTTAGCCTTAGCCATGCATACTATTTTGGTGGCTCTCAAATGTTACTAAGAAGCCATTTTTCTCTTTCCTCTCTTTTATCAGTGAGATATGTGAGCAAGCTTTGGAGATGCCCAGCATGGAATTATGGTCTATAAAACAACACCAGGAGCCACTGTGGTTTGCAGTGACTTTAGCACATGCCACCTTCCTGAAATGCGTTCCTAGTGAGATTTGTAGGAAACTGAGCTGTGTCTAGGAAGGGAGAAGGCTTAAGCAGTTGTTAATTTGGTGGGATTCTTTCTTCTTTATTGGCAAGAGACTTCAACCAGATTCCTAAATAAAGGGTCTATTTCCTTCTCATGTACCCCCAACTTTTCCCATCTTTCTTTCTTGCCTCAATACTCCATTTAGACCATAATTTCTTCTGAAGAGTGAAACCATTCCACAACCACTTAAGTACTTAGCTGTGCACCTGAACTTCTGTCTCTTTGTCCTTATACAGAGAAGCTGTGGTCTTCAAAGGATTGGAAAAGCAATAAGCTTACAGATGCAATGGCCTGCATCATGTTGGTGCCTTTGACAGTCATGAGGAACAAAAATCAAATGTCAGGGAGTCTCCTAGAAGTAGTATAAAAGTCAGATGTGTGGAGGGGTAATGTGTGGGAAATAAGAGATGGCAATCTCAAGAGACTAGTGAAAAAACAACATTCTAACAGACTGCTCTGAAAACAGTGGTACCGGCTCTCTGAAAACAGAGAAACCAAAAATGAACTGGTGTGCTGATCTGGCACAAGACAGTAGTTTTGTTTTGTTTTGTTTTGTTTGTTTTGTTTTGTTTTGTTTTGTTTTGTTTTGTTTTGTTTTGTTGAGACAGGGCTTTTCTGTGTAACAGTCCTGACTGTCCCAGAACTCACTTTGTAGATCAGATTGGCCTCAAACTCACTGAGATCCACCTGCCTCTGCCTCCCGAGTGCTGGGATTAAATGAGTGCACCACCTCCAGGCTTAAGATAGTGGTTTTTGAAGTTACCCAATCATGAGAAATTCCTGTCTTCTCCCATAGGTTAAGATATTTCCCCTTCCCAAATACCCATCTCTGAAGTTTAGGACACAAAGCCTTATCTAATAATATTCTAGGGCTCGAGACCCTCTTCTTTTTCTAGTGGTGGGCTCAGTCACACACAGACCACCGGGGACTTTCCAAGTCTCAGAGTCACGAGAGAAGCAGGCACCAGCTGCAGCTGGAGGAAAGAGGGACTTAGCACCTCCTGCCTATCTTTGTCTGTAACTGATGAACTCCAAGCAAACCTTGTATTGAAAATGGAACATTACAGTCTGTTTCTTATAGGTGGGACCAACTGTAAAGAGGGGCAGACACTAATCCATGAAACAGCACACTGAAGGCAAATTTAAAGCTGGATTGATCTGGCTCACTAGAGGAATCACAGGTGCTTTGAGAAAATTAGTCTATCTCTGTCTTCTTGAGCCTGGGAGGTGTTGTCCCTTGCCTCTCAATTTTTCTTTTCTTGGTTTAGTAGTCCTAGCACTTCAGAGTCTGAGGCAGGAGAATAGGGTGCTTGCAAGTACAAAGACAGCCTGAGTTCCATAAAGGAGACTTGGCTGTAAAATATTTTTACAATGCACACACATTCAGAAGCCCACATGGCCTTTATTCGGTTAGGGTTGTCTGTCACAAGCCCCATCTCCGAGCTTCAGTCCTGGCATCCTAACCCATCACCATTGTTCCCCGGAGGATGCACTTGCTCTCAAGAGAGGGGGAAGAGATTACGAGCAGTGGGGATTTGCCTGAAGAAAGAAAATCAGTTCTTTCTGGTCTAGTCCTTTTGCCACAGCTTGGCCCATTGCAAAGTTACCCATTCTCGCTCCTTGGGTAGTCTTCCGCCATTGAATACGGGCCCATCCTGGTCTCTTGAGTACTGTTATTGTTACTATTGAATGATTATTCTGGCTCATGCTTTGAAATGGACAAGTGTTTCTACTGTCCTGTATCTAATCCTGAATTTTCTTTTAAGATGGGTTTCTTTTGGAGAAATCGTTACTTTGAAGCATGTTTCTCATACATATATTTATTTTTTTTTTAATTTTGCAGCCGATACCAGAAGTTGCAGAAGATTATGAAGCCTTGGTAAGAATACATCCTCTATTGATATGATTTTATACTTTATTTACTCTGCATAATTAAGTTGTGACCTCTTATTTTATAATTATGCATCTAGATATTTTGAGTGTTTCCCCTTTTTTGTTTGATGTTCTTATAAGCAACTTAGTTTTTTTCCTTTTGCTATTTACTTGTGGCAGAAAGGGTATTTTATGATTGTTACCACCAAGTGATCAAAGCTGAATTGCTGTCTTTCTTGAGCAATGATAGGCATAATTTTATGCATTACTTTAAATAAAATGTTTTCTTTTGTGGCCTATGTGACATTCAGAGCTAGAGTCTGACTTTCTTCAGTGGCTTAGAAAACAAAAGATCTCTTTATATAAAGGATTTGTACATAGAATGAAAATTATTTAAGTCTGAAAAAAAATGGTTGCTCACCCATTTCCTATGTATTAAGTTGCCTGCATTACATTTATGTCTAGAGATGTTAGAAGCTACCTTTTTAAAAATAATTTTCTTTCTTATTGAGAATTTCATACATGTATACAATGAAATACAATTATTTGCACCCCGGATCCCCTCCAACTTTCCTGGTATGTTATTCCCAACTTGTTTCATGTTTGCTTGTAGGTGTGTTTGTTTTGATAACCACTAAGTTTAATCATTGCTTCCCTGTACATACATAGAGGGTCACAATGGACCATGATACCAGTGATCACGCTCATAAAAAAAGAATGTGTTTCTCTCCCTAGTCTCTACCAACTGCCCGTAGTTCCTCAATAAGGGGCAGGGACTGAACAGTGCCTCTCCCATCTACGGCTTGATCTCGTGTGGGTCTTCTTCTGATAATCACAGCTGCTGTGTGTTCATGAGTTTGGTAGCCATAGCGTGTCTCTAGGAGAGCATTTCACAGCACTCTTTCCCATTTTCTGGTCCTTATATTCTCTCTAGTGTCCCATTCTGCAACATTCCCTGAACATTGTTTGTGTCTGTGTGAGCACATGTGTGCACGTGTGTTTAATAAGGATGTTCCATTTAAAATTCTGTTTAATCTTATGTATATGTGTGTGTACATATGACTATATGGGGTGTGTGTGTGTGTGTGTGTGTGTGTGTGTGTGTGTGTGTATGTCTGCTGTGGAAGCCAGAGAGGGAGTTGAATGCCCCAGAGTTGGGTTTACAGGCTGTTGTAAGCCACCAAATATGGATGTTGGGGACTGAATTTGGGTCCTCCAGAAGAACAGAAAGTACTCTTAACTGTTGAGCAAGCTCTCCAGCCCTAGCATGTCCCATTTAGGACATGTTTCCATAAGGCCTTTTTATAGATCCTTGGCTGTGGTTAACCAACTCATAATCTCTCCTCCCTTATTTCCCCACTGCCATCCCTGCTTAGTCTTTTATCCCCACTATTCTACACTTCTTTAAGGTCACATTTATTCTACTGTCTCTCCAGTTCACACTTCTCTATTGGGAACTGGCAAGATGGCTCAGCAGTTAAGAGTGCAAACACATACTGTACACTTCCAGAGACACAAGTTTGGTTCCCAGCACTTCTTCTTGGGCAAACTCACAATTGCTTGTAACTCCAGATCTAGGGGATCTAACACCCTCTTCTGACTCCTACCAGCAGCGACACACACATGGTAGATACTCACACAGACATATACAGTGTGTACCATTAATAAATATAAATAAATTTTTTTCAAATTTTCCATTATAAGTTATTTTTTTTAAAAAAATCTACTAAGCATAGTATGTCCATACATGTCTAACAAACTTGCTAAAGCAGATTGAATACGTTTCTGTGGTACTAAGATACCAAAAAGATATTTTCAGTTTGATCCAGAAAGCTGAAAACAGTCTCAAAATGTACACCCCCTCCCCATAAGACAGTTTCTCTGTGTAGCTTTGGATGTCCTAGAACTTGCTCTATAGACCCGGCTGGACTCAAACTTAGAGATCTGCATGCCACCGCGTTCCTGAGTGCTGAATTAAAGACGTGGCCACCACCACCTGGCTTAACTTCAACGTTCAAGCCTCCAGACCAGTAGTTCTCAGTCTTCCTAATGCTGTGACCCTTTAATACAGTTCCTCATGTTACAGTGACCCCAACCATAAGATTATTTTTATTGTCACTTTGCAATTGTAATTTTGCTATTGAGTGTTGTCTTAGTTCTGAAGACTACTGGAAATATGTTTTCCCCCCCATTGGTCAGGACCCACAGGTTGAGAACCACTTCTCCAGACAGAATATAGTTTACCTAATTCTGTAGTATGAGATCAGGGCAGTAATCTCTCCCAATGCTCCCACAAAGGAAGACTATTAGTTTGGAAACTTTTTGTGTATTAAATTATTATATGATGGAATGGGATAATGTGTTTCTGCATAAGGTTTCTAAGTTTTAGTTTTACACATTTTAACATAGTAGGAGTATTTAGGTAAAGCAATAGAAACCGTCTTTTGTGATATATCTTGAGTATGCCACCTTAGTTTTTAAACTCATTACTTTTAACCTACATTTAAATCTACCACACACGGTCAGAATAATGAGGGTCATTTCTGTGGTTCAGAGGTTAAAATCAGATAGATGGCAGAGTGAGGATAAAAACTTACCTTCAGCCTCCTAAATTTGCTAAGTTAGTGGAATTGGGATTCTTAGCCAATACATTTTCTTTAAAAATTGCCAGCTAAGATGAAAGGAGACAGAGACAGAGACTCACATTGGAGCACCAGACAGAAATCTCAAGGTCCAAATCAGGAGCAGAAGGAGAGAGAGCACGAGCAAGGAACTCAGGACCGGGAGGGGTGCACCCACACACTGAGACAATGGGGATGTTCTACTGGAACTCACCAAGGCCAGCTGGTCTGGGTCTGGAAAAGCCTGGGATAAAACTGGACTCTCTGAACATAGCGGACAATGAGGACTACTGAGAACTCAAGAACAATGGCAATGGGTTTCTGACCCTACTGCACACACTGGCTTTGTGGGAGCCTAGGCAGTTTGGATGCTCAACTTGCTAGACCTGGATGGAGGTGGGGGTTCCTTGGACTTCCCACAGGGCAGGGAACCCTGATTGCTTTTCGGGCTGAGGAGGGGGGAGGGACTTAATTGGGGGAGGGGGAGGGAAATGGGAGGCTGTGGCGGGGAAGAGACAGAAATCTTTAATAAATAAATAAATTAAAAAAATTGCCAGCTAATTTTAACTTTTGTGTTTTTGAACCACTGAACAATGTAATGGTGTTCCTTTGTCTTTATGGACAAAAGTCTCTAACTATAACCCCGGTTCTGCTATGACAGAGTAGTGTAATCAGACTAGCACAGGTGATGGAAAAATATCTATATTAAGTGTTATAATCAAAGCATCTAGAAACTCCTGTTTAATGATACTAAAGGAAAAATATAGAAGGAATCAGTCCTTGAGGGAACAAATGGGATTCAGTGAGATTTGTGTGTTTTTAGTTTGTTGCAGAATGCATGCTGGGCCCAGGAGATGAGGTAGCCGAGAGCCTCAGGGTTAACCAGTTACTAGTTTGGGGACAACAGGCTTCTAGAATATGGAGGAGACTCCACGGGGTGAGGGAAAGCTCAGATTTTGAGATATTTCATCTTTATATGACTTATTTAGGAATCTATCACACATTACGGCAGTGTAAATGCATGTATGTAGACTTCCAGAGAGCCTGGTTTAAAAAAGCTGAGTCCTGACTGAAAACAAAGGATTGTTCAGAGATGTGAGCTGTCTGTCACTGCAGAATGTATTTGAGCTAACCTACTAGAACAAAAGTCCGAGTTATGAAGACTGACAATCTTATTCAGTATCTAGTCTATCATTAATTACTATATAGAAGAAAAACATTAAGGGTGAGCCATATTTAAGAGGGGGAGAAAAGAATCCTTAGTAGAAAACTGAACCCAATAAGACCAGGTATTGATATTGGCAGGTGAAAATTCTAGAACTTTTTTTCTAATAGTAATAATAGTAGTCGTAGTAGTAGTTGGTGGTGTTGGTGGTGTTTGTGTGTGTGTGTGTGTGTGTGTGTGTGTGTGTGGTTGTGTGATAGAGGCAAGGAACAGGGGATAAAGGAAGGCAATGGTGGTATAAATTTGAACAAAAGTCAAGTGAAAGACATTGGAAAATGTCATAATGAAACTCATTGCTTTTGTACTCTAACAGAAGTTAAAATATGCTTTGAAAAATAAAATACAGAATAATAAATGAACTGTTGTGAAGTCTTTTTTTTTATGCTGTGGAGATCCTTGAACTTTATTTTTTTTTAATTTATTTATTAAAGATTTCCGTCTCTTCCCCGCCACAGCCTCCCATTTCCCCCCTCCCCCAATCAAGTCCCCCTCCCTCCTCAGACTGAAGAGCAATCAGGGTTCACTGCCCTGTGGGAAGTCCAAGGAACCCCCACCTCCATCCAGGTCTAGTAAGTTGAGCATCCAAACTGCCTAGGCTCTTACAAACATGTGCAACCACTTTGGAAAGCAGTGAAGTCTTAACAGAGAAATAGAAAGCATGAAATGCAAGCTGATACCATTTATAAAGCTGAAATAGTAAAGGGCTGGAGAGATGACTCAATGATTAATTAATGACTGGCTGCTTTTCTAGAGGATCTGGGATCAATTCCCAGCACTTACATGGCAGCTCACAACAGTCTGTAACTCCAGTTGCTGGGGATCCTATGCCTTCTTCTGGTTTTCATGATCACTGCATACAACTACTACATAGACATCCATGCAGGTGAACAATTATATACATACAATAAAAATTTTGATTAATCGCAAACAAGTTTTAAAGTCGTTTGAAAAAAACCCTAAAAAATGAAATAGTTAAAATAAAAAATTCGCTGTATGAGATCTGAAGGTGGCAGAAAATGTGACCTAGCTTTGCAATATATATAATTATTCAGGCTGAAAAATAAAAACCTGCATAGTAAATACTTGACTTATGAAGTCACAAAAATGACTTAAAGTATACTTAATTAGAGCCTGAAAGGGTTCTCAAGAGGAGAAAGAAGTATGGGACATAAAAATATTTGTAGATAATTACAGAAAAAAATTAAAATTAATGGAGATATATAAATTTATAGAGTTAGTAAACTCGTGAAACCCATAAAAGATGGATACAAAGGAAATTACACCTGGGAACATAATAACTTCTGAAATCCAAGTTAAAATTTAAACCTTTAGGTCAGCCTTGGAACTTACTACATTGCAGTAATAAAAATAAGAGCAAAGGGGTTCTTACTAGAAATAATGAAGACCAGAAGGCAGCATGTTAAGAAAAAAAATTTTTTTGAAAAAATTCTGCTATCGCCAGAATTTTGCGATTGATATAATCTTCTCTGGAAATGGAGGTGAATGGAATAATCTTTTAGTTTCTAGAGGGGAGATACTAACCCAAATGCATTATATGAAATTGTCAAAGAACTAACTAAAAATAGAGCTTCTTGTCAGCATACAGTCATTGTATGAGATAAAAAGCAAGTTCTTCAAACTGAAGAGGCTTGGCAGAAGATAGAAATTTGGCTCTGTGGGAAAGTATGGAGACCACTGGAAACTGTTAAGTGCACAACTATATGAAGATAAAATAAAATTTACATTCTTGTTTGAAAACATGTAACTTTGTAAATTGAAGTTAAAATACTCTTTTATTGTGGGATTTGTGGCCTATCATAGATTTAAAATATATGACATTAGGAGTAATAGCACAAGAAATGGGGACATAGAAAAGTATACTCCAACAAGCTTCCTTTTGTATAATCTTCCCTGGAAGTAAACCTTAGTGTGTTAATTGTTCATTTCGCAATCTATAAAATCACAAGAGTTTTGTAGCTGAAAACCCAATGGAAAAAAATTTAAATTGAGCTACTAAACAATATTTGTTTAACTTAAAAGCAAGGTGAGAAAAGAGAAACAGCACAAATTATAGCTAGGACAGATAGAAGCCAATTACAAATATATTTTAATCTTAATACAGTAAATGTAAGTGGACTTTATTTACAAGGCTAGGGTTGTCAGAACAAATCAAAAAAAAGATGACCCCAGATATAGAGTGTTTATAAAATATAAGAGGGGAACATACAATTTTAAAAGTTAAAATGGAAAATACTTATCATACACATGCTGATACACTGAATAATTTTATTAATATCAGGCAAAATAAGAAAGGTAATATGTTGTCAGTGAAAAAAGTTATAACTAATAGTAAAAATAAATCATCACAAAACATAAAAATCAAATATATATGAATCTAATATATTTTGCAAGATTCCTGAAACAAAAAAATGATAAAAGTAAATAAACCTAACCTCCTAATTGAGGCTTTTAATTTGATTGTCTCCTAATGGATAGGAAAACAAGGTAAAATCAGTAACATAAAGATGCTGTAATTGATATTACTGAATGTTGTTCGTGGAGTGTAATGCTAATCAACAGAAGAATACAAATCCAAGTATATGTGAAATGTTCATCATGAATGAATCTCAAAAATTTTGAAATAGTTGGAATTTTATAGATTATATTTTTTATCCCAAGGACATTTACCAGAAATGATTAACAAATAGCTAAAAGTGCAGATGATTAGAAATTAGAAAACATGCTTATTTATCTAAGAGTTGAGCACAATAACTTTATCAAAAGTGCAAAACAATTTTAAGTGATGGTACCAAACTTTGTGTGTATGGGTGAAGTCAGTGCTTAGCAGGAAGTGTGCACTTTTAAATGCTTATACTGAAAAATATTAAGAAAATCAGGGATAACACAAGGTAGGAGGGTTTGTTGGGAAAGTATGGGAAGTCAGGATAGAGGAGGGATTATGGGTAGGAACAGGTAGCACTAAAGGCCTTTCAAAAGCCACTTGAAAACTGACAAAAGCTTCATAAAATAAATACATATATGAAAGGCACTTAAATGGAGTCATCGTATAATGGGAGTGGTGTTGGGATGATGGTCTAACTAGACTTCTTATGCCTCCAAATAAAACCACCAGTAATAGGAATGGGTTATAATTTTCTGAGTTATTGACCAGTGGGGCCCCATAGACACTTCCAAACACCACAGACTATCTACAAGACTTTTCGTTAACTCTCTGTAACTTTATCTGTAAGGCCCTATTGCTGAAGACAACACTTTCTTATATCATTAAATATGAAAAAATCGATCCGGTGCCCCACTAGAAGCTTTACCCTTACTGACTAGTGTTCATGGTGCTAGGAGTTATTTTGCATGCTACTAGAGGAGAAAAGCAACCATGCAGCTACAAACGCTGAAACCTACAACAGCTATGTGCCTGCAAGATACACTGGTGCTATAGTGGCACAGATGTTATGGGTGTAACCAACCACTTCTTAAAATTAGATTCAAGGCCCACTCCATGAGTTAGAACCCGTATCTGGCACTGCTAAAGCAGCCAAGAACCTAAGACTAAAGTCTGGCTTAGGGGAAAACTCATTATTCTGCTACAGCAGTGGTTCTTCTCAGCCTTCCTAATACTATGACTATTTAATAGGGATCCGTGGTTGGTGACCTTCAACCATAAGATTATTTTTGTTGCTACTTCATAACCCTAATTTTGCTATTGTTATGAATTATAATGTAAATATCTATGTTTTGGCAGTCTCTGTGAAAGGATTATTCAGCCCCAAAGGGGTCATGAACCACAAGTTGAAAATCACTTTGCTGGACTAGAAAGATGCCTCAGCGGCTAAGAGCACAGGGTGTTCTTTCAGAGGAAATGAAAAAGAAAATGCATGAAATTTATGCCCTGGCAATGCTGAAGCATGAATATATGGCGATTCTGTTGATCTTTTCCATATTAGGTTTCATAGTCTAAGTTGATGAGGATGACTGACCAGGTCTTTTCCTCAAGAGGGTGCCAGATCTCATTACAGATGGTTGTGAGCCACCATGTGGTTGCTAGGAATTGAACTCCGAATCTTTGGAAGAGCATATGGTGCTCTTAATGTTGATCCATTTCTTCAGCTACTCTGGTTCTTCCTGAATTCACTTCCCAGCAACCACAAAGTCCTGTTTCTAACCAAGAAGTTATTTACAATTGAATTGATGCCTTCTGTAAAAGGGAAAGTCAGTGGAATGTAACTGGTCCTGCCCATGGCCAGGAGTAGTGGGCCAATAGAAATGAACACCGTGTATTTTTTTGGGGTGTGTGTGTGTGATACTGGTGGTGTTTGTCTTACTGGGTTTTGTTCGTTTGTATTTTGATTTTTGGTTTTGTTTTGCTTTTGAGGACCTGTGATAAGTTGAGGGAGAGTAAAGAATATGATCAAAATATAGTGTATAAAAGAAATTTAAAAGACAAATCAGGCATATAAACTTATACTTGGGTGAGTAGGGGACATTTGAACGTATTAAATAGAGAATAAAAATAGCAATTGATGAAAAAAGAAAGAGACAAATCATAAAGAAATTTTAAGAAAATAATTATTTGAAGATTTCTGAGAGTAAGGTCGTCACAGAGGTGAGCAGTAGGAAGAGCAGAGAGTGTATCATTGCAGAGTGCTGATTTTAACAGCAAGATGAAGGCACACTGGGAATGTTTCTCTGCTAGCAAATTTTAAGTTTTAGATAACATGCACGAAGTCCTTATGAAATAGAAATCACTGTGTATACCTACTGTGGAAACACACAGCTTTGATCTCCTTTGAAGAATCACTTGCCTCTCAGTCATGAGGAGTTCAGTACTGGACAGCTTTCGGCTAAAGCACATTCTAGATCTATGCCAGCTTTAGGTCAAGGCTGTTATCTCCCAGCAGCCTCTAGTCATTGAGCGTGGGGAAAGTACTAGGACCTATTTTTCTGCACATGGTGGGACTCTTCCAACAGCTGCAGTTTATTCTGAAGCTTCTTATTACTCACCTGTTCTAGAGTTTGCCATCAGTTTGATAGGTCTTTATCTTCTTCCTCCTCTCTCAGGCATCTAATCTACATTCGTTCTGCAAACTTACCATACCCAATCCTACCTTCTGCTTTATAGTTTTCTTTACCTGTGTGCAAGTGTCTGCATGAGTATGGGGTCTGCATCTCACATGTGTGTACATGCATGTGGGGTCCAGAGGGAGACCTTGATTGCTATTCCCAGAAAGGATGTCCACTTCCTTCAAAACAAAGTCTCTCACTGGCCTGAAACTCAGTAAGTATGCTAGAATATCTGTCTGGTGCATGCAGCCCAGGGACCCTCCTGTTTCTGCTTCCCTAGCTCTGAGGTGTCACGTGCCACCCCCATAGCTAACATTTTACGCATGTAGCTGGAGCATCGTGCCCAGGTCCTTTTGCTTTCAAGATCAGCATTTTGCTGACTGATCCACTTAGGTAACAGATGTTACCTAGTTTTCTAATAATCCCCTCAGTCTCCTAACTCTATCCCAGCCTCTGCTTCTTAGAAAAGCAAAACCTATATATTAAAACTGGCTCCTGATAAATAATAGCTGTATGATTTATGTACATGAACATGTAGTTCATGTTTCCTTAGGTGGTTAAGATCATTATTTAAAAAAAAAAACCTTGCTGGTGTGAAAAAATAATTACATAAGTAAATTACATCATACCTTTGTGGAAGAATTACCAAATGGATAACAAATAGAGAGGAACGGTGTGCAGCAACTTTATGTGGCATGTATCATTCCACAAATACCTACATTTGACTATGACAATACAGGAATTAAAATTTATGAACCAGGATAGGCAGTGGTGGTGCATACCTTTAAACTCTGAACTCAGGAGTCAGAGGCAGGTGGATCTCTGTGAGTTCAAGGTCAGCCTGGTCTACAAAGTGACGTCCAGGACAGCCAGGGCTACACAGAGAAACCTTGTCTCAAAACAAACAAACAAACAAAAAACAAACAAAAATTATAGACCAGTCTTCCAGTGAAAAGAGGTACAGAAGACCTCAGCAAGGTATTAACAGAGAACCAAGCATTGCATAAAAGACTAATGTATCTTGACGGATGCCAGTCCTAAGTCAAGAATGTTATCCCCCAGCAACCTTTCACACGTGGAGGGAACATAGTTCATTCCTATTTTCAGTTTGATTTAATTGAAAACTACCTAGACAATAAAAAACTATATTATTCTCTCTCTCTGTCTCTGTGTTTTGTGTGCATGCATGCATGTTTGAATATGTGTATGTAAATAATATCATTTCCAAAAAGAATTACTAGTGGGGGTGGGAGGGACACTATTCCAAGAGACTGAGAACCCAATGAAATAGAAAGGAAACTGCTAGTGTAGTTATACATTTTCTTCACCCCCCCTTTTCTGCGTGCACGCACACACACACACACACACACACACACACGCATGCACGCACGCACTCACCTTTTTTCTTTGCCATCCTGAGGTAAACAACCTCTGATGATGGCTGACATGGGTAGAACTATGAGCCGGTGTAATGCTCTCCTCCTTCAGATTGCTTTATCGTATATTTACCAAAGAGTCTAACATCCTGACCCATGTGACTTATGCAAGAAACAGCTTAACATTTGAAAATCAGTGTTCAGCTTTTAACAAACACATGAGCGATCAGATAAAGTAATTATTTTATAGAGAACAAGACCATAAACCCAATCTTCATTCATGTTAGAAGCTCTCAGGAACTACATCAACTTGATAAAAAAAAAAAAAATCTATTATAAAAAAAATCAAACTAATGGCGGAAAGTCTAATGTTTTCTTATCTTCACAATTAGCAAGAAGACAAATATGTTTTCTTCCTGTACTTCCACTTGGCAGAGTTCTGTATGAGTTGTTACTCTTTGTGAAAAGCCAAGAAAGAAGTTAAAAGACATAGTATCAGAAAGGCATGAGATTATCTCCATGTATAGCAGACCCAATTATGTAGAAAATTCTAGCAAAGCTACAGAGAGCCTGGCAGGTGTGGTAATGACATCCACCAAGGTCTTGAGATATAATAGACCTGTATAAAATATTGTGTTCTTTCTTGTTTACAGTAAACAAATAGGAATGACATTATAGTTTCCATTCATAGAGTATAAAATGAGAAAAGGGAAAATTCTTATGAATAAATTCAACCCAAATGGGCAGTATGTGTTCACTGAAAAATGAAAGCATTGCTAAGTGCCATTAAAGACTTAAATCAAAGGAAAAAGACCATTTTATGGATTAACAAACAATACTGAAGATACTAATTCTCTACAAATTCTAGTTTAATGCTATATAAATCACTGAAAAAAAATGAGGGCCTGTGAGATGTCTTACTGGGTAAGGGAACTTTTTTTCAGTCCCTGAAACTGATGGTGAAAGCAGAGAACTAGCTCCTGCAAGTTGTCCTTTGACCTCTGTCATGCTTTGACCTCTGCATGTGTGCTATGAAGTGTGCATGCATCCGCACATGTACACACGCACACACATACACGCACACACCACACTCAACCACACCAAAAAATAAAATTCCCTCAAAGTACATATATAATAAATAAAAAAATGTTAAAAATTAAAAACAAAACAAATGAGAAAATTCTAAAATTTTATTTGAAACATGTAATGGCTAGAATAGCCAAAATAGTCAATATTAAAATCAGAGGCTTGCATAAGGTGTCCATAAGATTCACTGTAAGGCTGGTTATCAGGACAGTATGATATTGACATAAGGAAGACAGGCAGGTAGGCCAATAGAAATATAACCAATTTAAAAGTTCAGGAAAGAAGTCATGAGCGTGCCTACTGATACAAATGAAATTGATTCTGGAGCATAAGTAGACTGTCAGTTTAGGGATTTAGGTATCTACAACTTCCAATGTAGATAAATGTTACCCATATTTGATAGAAAGTACGTGGAAGCCTAAACAGGGAACTCTAGCCCGTGACAATTAAGGCTCTATTTGCAACTGTTCATGAATAGATTTAAAAGTTTTCCTTATGTTCATCATTTCTCATGTCCGTTATTGGGCACACTATCCTAAGAAAACATTTGGAAGGCCTTAACTTTTACAAAATTAGCAGCTTAAGTTTACGCGTTTGTTTTTAGATTGGCTGTGTTTTGCTGGAATGAAGGTTTCATCTACAAGTTGATGAGAAACATTTATTTGAATCATTCCAGCACACATGGTTTGTCAGCTGGGAGAGTGGCTGTCGACTAGCAAGTGCAGTTTGTGGCAGTCACTACTGCAAAATTTTTAGCCTAACGCGCACGCACACGCACACACATACACACACTAAAATATGTTCTGGAATGTACCATGTGGTTTCTTTCTATTTGTCATTCTTTTAAGGCTTGATCTTCCACTCAGCATTGATTTCAAAAGTAGAACCTGGGCTTTCATTTTTTTTTTTCTGTGGAGTCTGAGTCAGTCCCGCAGGAGTGGAAGTAAATATTGAAATCAGCATTCAATAAAAGCTGCTATCTCCACTTCATTCAAAGAAACTCTTTTGATTTAAAATAGAATAAAAATTTAGCATGGTATCTTTTCCTTGCAGCTGAAGTTTTGTAGTTTAATTGTGAACAAGTCTTTATGGAAACATACTATGTCACTTAGCAATTAGCCATAATGACTTCTATGTTATTTTTGAAATATATGTATAACCATATGCTATAATGTGTATTGCGTGCACGTGTGTTGTATATTGTACCAAATAGCACACATAATACACTACTATGTTAACATTGAATGCATTAGGAGGACATTGTGTGATTCTTTCTATCAGTCAGTCATCTAGCTATTGCTTTAGTGAATGGGCCAATTCTGAACCAAGAGCATCGTGATAGTCACATAATGAGATACATACAGCCTTTCTGTTCTTGTCGGTCATCAGCGTTGATGATGACTGACAAGTTCAGAGCTTCCTATCTGCTGCCTGGGAATTTCTGCTCTTTCTCCTTAATAGCTATTCAGATTGAAGTCTTAGACAGCCCAGTTTGGAGATTCAGAAACCAGCACACTTCTCTCCATCCATCTTCCTTTCCTGGGACTTGAAGCCTGTTAGAGGAACCTGTAGAGCTCTTGAACATTCTAAGGGAGAATGGTTACCTCCCTAAGGCCGTTTGGAATGAGATTACAGCTGGGGAGCTGAGTCATTTTGCCTGTAGATCTTTTTAGAAGGAATATATATGGTTTTCCTGTTGTTTTTAAAGGACCTAATGAAGACAAATGTTGAACCTAAGGCCATGGATACTCCCAGGCTCAGGTAGCTGACGGGAAAGGAAGGGTTGAGCCAGCAGTGCATGCTTTCCTGAGCTATTCTTGTTCTTTGGTTGATTCTTCTATTGAAGTCACTAAGTCAGACATTTTGGTGCCGAGCAGAGGCTAGGATGGATCCTTCTATGAGGGATGTGGCAGACCCTTTTAGTGTCCGTGAACCTTTAGCACATGGTATAAGCCACTGCCAGATTGTTCTACGCCTTGTAATCAAATAAACAAAATAGCCAGTATTACTTCTGAACAATACATACATTATAATGTTTTCCCAGCAATACAGATACCTACCCAGTGTAGTAATAAAATAAATATTACTAATTGAATTTGTTACCTGCTTTTTATATCCTGAAACATTTTTCTCTTTTAGGGGCCTATAATGGATTTTTCTCATAACTTATTGTATTTAGGGATACTTCTACAGTTTTATTTAACCTCCCTTGGTTCTTTTCTCTCTCTCTTTTTTTTTAAAGCCTGTTTTCTACTCATTATAGTTTTTTGCTCTTTCCAATAATGCATTTTCTGTATGGAGTTTTTTTGAGGCACGATCCTCTGATGCCACCTAGGGGCACCTGGGAGATCGGGGATCCTTGTGCTGTTCCTGCTTCTAAGAACAGGCTATATTTTACACAGTGGGGCGTGTAGTGTGTGAAACCCTGAGCTTCAGTTGTTTCTCAGAATACTTCCTTTATGTGGTGGCATTAGCCATCCCTCATCTGCTGTTCACTGTTCTCTGTACCGTTTGAAGGGCAGGCACATTAGCTGGCTTCTCTTTTCTAAATCACTTCTGGGGTCCGGACCGCTCTATCATCATAAGGACTCCCTCCTCACTTGCTTTTAATAAGTGAAGAAACTGAAGCCAGGATGGTGAGATCACTTGCTATATAGAACTGGAGGCCCAACCTTTACCACATGACTAGAGGCCACCTAACTGTTTCTTTTTAGTGAGTCTCTTCCTCTTTATTGTCCTGTGAGAGTCACTGCCATTTTGGTGGGTTCCTTTCAGCACGGTGGCTTCCAAGACGAAAGCTGCTTTTTAAAGCTGGACCGAGCAGAATGGCAGCAGGGAGGGGTGTGGAGATGAGGCTGTAGATGAGCCGTGAACCTCTCTCTCTTTTTTTTTTTTTTACTGTATTCGTTGAAAATAGGGAACTTCAACCTAATTCTGTTATGGGACTTTGAAATGGAGAACTAATATGATGTGTTATTCTGTAAATGTGAAGTCTGAACAACCAACTAAAACCGAGTGTGGAAATTCACATTACTATACAATGTAGTAGAGAAGTCACGTGTGGCATTCTGTGATGGTTTCTTTGGTGAGGTAGCTCATTGTGGCAGGAACACGGAATTGAGCACGAACTCCTTCTTGTGCCAGAAAAAGCACGAGATCTGGGCTTCACTGCCCTCCCTCTTCAGGAGCGTAACCCCAGTGATGTAAAGACAGTTACATCTCTCCTGGTGACAAACTCAGCCCCATGTGCACAATAAAGCATAGGTCATGACAACATTAAAATGCTTTGTAGAGTACGTGTGACCTCTCCCATAAATATGGGTTCTGTAGATTGACAACATGTGATGTCTTCCACAAAGATGGGTTCTATAGATGGGCAGGCTCACAATAAGAGCCCAGGGGCCTCTTCAGTACTTATCTGTGAGCACAAGAACTTCCATGCCTCCCACATACAGACATTCCTTAAAACCCAAATGGCTAAAGATAAAATCCTAGCTAAGTTAAAACAAGTGAGTTTACTTATATGTGTATATACATGCAAGCATAGAGAGCAGTGATTCTCAATCTTCTTAATGCCTCGACCCTAGTGACCCCCGCCATTAAATTGTTTTGCTGCTACTTCATAAGTATAAATTTGCAACTGTT
This sequence comes from Microtus ochrogaster, assembly GCF_000317375.1. Lineage (NCBI taxonomy): Eukaryota > Metazoa > Chordata > Mammalia > Rodentia > Cricetidae > Microtus > Microtus ochrogaster. Next base: position 515,251 of record NW_004949164.1, read on the forward strand.
ATAAATCCTAATGTAAATATCTGATATGTGACTCTAAAGGGGTTGAAAATCACTGGTATAGAGCACATGAATGCTATTTTGAGATTTCTTTTGACTTATTTGTATACATGGGTTTATGCTCATGTGTGGATAAGAGCCTGTGGAGGCAGAAGAGGGCTTTGGATTCCTCAGGAGCTGAAATTACACTACGGGTGGTTGTGAGTCACCCAACATGGGTGCTGGGAACTGAACTCTTGGCCCTCTTCAAGGGCGCCAGGAGTGCTTAACCCCTGAGCCATCTTTTCATTGCCTTTGAATTCTGTCTCAAGGGCTAGTGCTGCAGGGAGCCCACCAGAGATGGCCACACAGACACAGTTTGTAGCCAGCTGCCTACACTCGGGTATTTGGACCTATATGAAGCCCTGAACATTTAGACCAAGGGGTTTTAAAGGCAAAACCCATATCTCGTTATCTTGCTCAACATCTGTGGGGGGCGGGATTTGCACAAGCAAGCATTTTAAAAGAAGCTAAGATAAGCTGCTGGTAGGAGGGCTCTGTGCAAGAAAGCAGCAAGAATATAAGATAGAAGAAGAGTTGCATTGTCTTGGCCTGTCACATTAGTATTCTTAACATAATTGTTTTTAAGTTTTCTTCCTGATTCCTGTGGCCCATACATTTCCTCTTTTAATTCATCTGCCATTTGCTGAGAAGTCACTTAAGCTAACCTGAACACTTTTACCCTTCACAGTCGGTCAAGTGCTCTGTCTGCATCTTGTGGTTACATAGCAATTATCCAGCTTCCCCATGAAGTAAACAGAGTCTCAGAGCAGTCAAGTGAATTGTCCAATGTGACCCAGCTCTCCAAAGTGTGGCCCACATAAGGCAAACCTGTCCAGTCACTGACTCTGCTTGGTTGTTTTAGGTTTCTGCCCTTTCCCACAATGTGTATATGAGTATTTCCTGTTAGTGTCTGGCTTCTTATCCCTATGGTCTTTGATCATTTTACTTTCCTAAACCATCTCATGTCTACATCTTTCTTGGTGCTCATCTTAGGGTCAGTGACTCTGATGTCTCTTGTTTTGCAGCTTTGGAGACATGTTGTCCTTCACTTTGACAGCCTTTGTGGAGCTCATGGACCATGGCATCGTGTCATGGGATACATTCTCAGTGGCATTCATAAAGAAGGTAATGTAGTCTGTGCTTCCCTAAGCTCAACACTGTTCCTTTTCTCCGCATACACAATTCTCTGCATCGTGGGTGCTTTATAGTTGCTTCCTTTAGTTCTTTATGTCGAAAGATGGAATGATTTTGGTAGTATTATATATATGGGGAACAGGGCCCCCGAATGCTGTATGAAAATTGTATTTTGATCCCCACAGAGATCATAAATGGTAGCATGTGAGAACCTAGAGTTAAGGAGAAATCAAAGTTCTACTGTGTAGCTATAGATCTTAAGACCTAAGCATGTGACAGAGGTTGGGTTAACTGGGAATGTTATGGACTTCTCAGATCTTACAGTCCCCTTTCAGGGACACACCGCCTAATCCTTTCCAAGCAGTTCATCAACTGGGGACGAAGCATGCACATATAAAAGCCTATGGGGACCATTTTCATTCAGACCACCGTACTTGCTTGAAGGCTAATGTTACTGGTTTTTCCATTTGATGTTCTTCTTGGAAAACTACTTTAAATAAGGCAGGAAAGAAACTCTGGAACAGGGTGTTGTCAGTGGAAGCCCTGCAGATCCCATGTCTGCAGGACATTGCATGGTTATTTAAGGTAAGAGCTAATTGGAAGCTAAGGGGCTTATTGACATATTTCTAAATATTTCCTGTCATACATCTATGAACCCAGGTTAGAAAAGTTAAAGAGGATCACAGCATTGCCAGTTTGACTGAATTGCTAAAAAGAAGCTATTATAGATGATATAATCAAAAGCATATTCCTGTGTCAGAAAGCATTCAGCTGGTGGTGGCAGGAGCTGTAGGCAATATATTTTGAGACTAGAACATGAATTGCCATGCCTTGTCTTCCTAGAATAAGCTCTAGAGAAACACATCTACACATGAAGGAACTGGGTTTTCTAGAATTTTATACTTAATTTTTCTGAACAGTTTCTGAATTTTTAGTAGGCCTTGTTTCCCAATCCAAATGCCCTGTTCATCACGTGCCAGAGACCCTCTGGGGATGATGACACCGTTTGAGTAGAAGCTCCCGGAAGTCACGTCTGCTCAGTGGCATTAGCTGTCACGGTTCTCACTGTTGTTATGGGCACTGTTGTCATTGTCATAATCATTGTCTTCTTTCTGCTTCTCCTTCTCTTTATCCTCCTCTTCCTCCTCCTTCTCCTTTTGTGCAGCTAAACCTAGCTTCTCTTTATGAGGAGTGAGGACAGTGATTTGGAGGTCGGCAGGGTCATGGTGAAGGGGAATCTCCTCGGTGGCATGGGCCAGAGTTCTTTCTCCTTAGCTACATCTGTGGTGGTTTCCTATCTGACCCTGACTGCTGTGCTTCCCTCCCTGGTCTTCCTAGCAGACTTAAGGGATTCTTGCTTCTATATGAGCCACCTCCAAGCCAGAGAAGCATTTATTTTTAAAAGAAAATTTTAGAAGTTGAAAAATGGAAGAAAAGTTGAAGGAACATGATGAAACTTGATTTGAATATATTTTCAAGTAGACCGCTCCTTGTTAGGAGTAAGGAATAACAAAGTCTTGTTTTTTAAATGATGTGAGTTAAGTGTTCACAGGCAATGGAAGTAATTGAGTTTTCTAACTAGCCAGAGAAACATTTATTTTTTTTTAAATCTTTGAAGTTGAAAAACCGAAGTAACATGTGAAACTTGATTTAAATGTATTTTCAAGTAAAATCCTCCTTGTCAGGAGTCAGCAATAACAAAGCTTTGTTTCTTTAAATGATCTGAGTTAAGTGTTCAGAGACAATGGAAGTAATTGAGTTTTCTAACTAGTTATGATGATTTCAGTTCCCTTTAAATTAAATTTAAAATCACATTTAAACTAAGGATGCAAAAGCTAATTGTCTTGGCATTTTAAATCAAAACTGAAGTATTTTTAGCAGCAGCGTATTTCATAAATTCTTTTTCTAATTTCCATTGCATTGCTTCTTAGATAAGAGAATTTGTAAAACAGCAGAAAACTACTGACGTTGTAGAAAGTTAACCCCCTTTTATTCGTTAGTGGGGCCAAATTCAACATTGTGAGCACCTGGATTTGTGTGCGGGGACTTTTTCTAAATAGAGATATATCTCAATAAAACCTAGGTAAGAAACACACAAAGCTGCTTCTCCCTGTGGTTTCCAATGCCAAATTCACGCAACAGTTTGCAGAAACAGCTTTGACTTGCTAACCTCTGCCTCTTTTCCTGTGACTTTATCTTTGTCAGTGTGGCTCTGGGTTCTAGTTTGCAAACTGCTGCAGCAGATCTCATTTTACAAAGCTCAGATATGTCTCCATCCTGTACTGATGTGAATAATGTGGTTGCCTTGCAAAGACTTGGTACTTAGAGAAATAGTGGGCAACCATCAGAGAGGAAGGAAAGAATAGAACATTCCTTGCAGTTTCCTCCTAGCCACATAAAATATCAGTGTTTTGTCTTGGAGAGAAAACCTCATACAGAAGCTCCTAGGACCTGGCTCATCTTACAGATACTTTTCATGCTGATGCAGACATTCAAGCATCTTCTTCTTTGACCCAATGAGTTTTACCTTTTGGTACCTGGAGAGATTTTTGAGCCCCTGCAAATTTGACAGTGCAGCTTCCTTATAACTATGGATGGCTTTTTAAAGTTTGGATAGCATGCAAGACATTTGAAACCTAAAAAGTATTTTTGCTACCATTGGTTTACATTACTGTTGATGTCCCTTAGATTGTGTGTGTGTGGTGGGCTGGTGGGGTTGTACACTCTTGTGTGGGTGTACGTGCTTGTGTGTTGTGGTGAGGTCAGAAGTCATCTTTGAGTGTTGGTCCTCTGGAGCCATTTATCTCAGCCTTTTAGACAAAGACTTGAAGCTTACCAATTATGCCAGGCCAGCAAGCCTCAGGGATCCACCCGCTTCCCTCTCCCAGTGATAGATTACAGGCCCACACCATTACACTTGACTTTTCACATGGGTCCTGGAGATCAAACATAGGGCCTTATGCTTGTGAGACAAGCACTTTACCAACTGAGCTGTTGCTCCTGCAGCCCTGCCCCTTAGCATTTTAAAAGTTACTCAAATATTCCTCTCACTTACTGATTTGCATAAATGAGTGGTATGAGGAAAGCTGAATGCATACTTATTACCAACTCGTCCAGTGTCACTGCCTTCTGGATACAAACTTGCCTTCACCAGTCTGTGCTCTGCCTGCCCGAGCTGCATCACCTGCCTTGATGAAGGCTCAGTGATACATGGGAGATGCTGAAAGGTACAGGAAGCATTGTTAATCTAGAATTTAACCGGGTGATCTCTAATCTTCTTTCGCTATTTTCCCATCTGTAGTTTACAAACTGGCCACTGAGGATGTTTGTACGTTCCCTAAGGACTTTGTCTCTAGCTTCCTGGAAGAAGACAGTCATTGCATTTGCTTAGATCACTCCCTACTAAAAGTATTGAGACTTTTCAAAGTCTGGCTACAGCCCCTGCTAGGTAACAACAAAGGGAAGAGGCCAGTTTTAAAGCTTGGCTGATGTTTCCGTCAGCTCTGTGTGAGTACTCTGATAAACTGGGCACACACTTCCTACCAGGCCTGTTCCCAACTCTGGGCTTATGTAAAATGCTCTTTAGGTGAAATGTTTTAGGGTTGCATAAATGGTTGTTACTCTGTGTCAAAGGAGAGGTGATTTCATAGAAAAGAATTATAAAGAGTATAAATGAAGGTGAACAGTTAGTTCCTAGATGAGAAATACGGAGGCACGGCACCTAAAAATGAAGTATGGGTGACAAAGCTAATGCCTTAAATGAAAGCAAAGATCGTAGGTGACTGCCACTCTGTCCCGTTGTGTGAGGAGAGAATTAATGTTCTGCAAAGAATTGAAAACCTATTTTAAGAAGGTATACTTCATCTTAGAAAACATTTGAGAGTACCAATGGAATATTTTGAGGAAGTAATTATTGCCAGAGGCTGTTTATGGAAGTAAGTGGTAAATTTCCATTTAATGAAAAAGTTGGCCAGGTTCTAGAGAGATGGCTGAACAGTTAAGAAACTGGGTACTCTTCTACAGGACTTGGATTCAGTTCCCAGGACCCATGCTGCTGCTCACAACCAGGAGCTCTGACTCCCTGCCTGGCCTCTGTGGGCACCAAGTACATAAGTGGTGCATAGACATGAACACTGTGAGGGCAGCTGGGCTTTTGTCAGAAACACTGGACTTGCAGGAAGAGAGATGGTGTGCACATGGTGGATTTTGTAGATTGTAACAGATGTGAGAATTGCAGCAAGAGCATGCCAGGGACAGTAAACACGTTCGAGAGAGAGGAACTGAGATGGTCTTTTAAGGATCTTAAAATCCCTGCACACTTCCTGCAGTTCATGCTATAAAAACAGTGTGTGGCGTGTTAAACCTCATGGCTCTGAACTGCTTCCTTGCTTCCTGTTGCCACATGGATCTGGCGGGAGAGTCAGCCAAGACCCCATCCCTGCCTCACCACTGGCCCTCACGCGGAAACCATGGCATGGCAGCCGGAAACTGCCAGGGCACCTTTCTATGGAAGTTCAGGATTGGAAGGGTTTGAGGGGAAAGGGGTATATATGGCACGGCACAAAGGGAGAAACTGGTGTTGACAGAGGGAGCCCAGAGTTGACGGTCATAGAACTAAGCCAGGCAGCTTTGAAGCCATCCTTTTGTTGATGTCATTAACAGTCTTTAGTAGGAGCTGTCAACAGACAGCAATAACTTTTAATGAGGTCTTCAAAATAAAACCTTTATGGTGCTTATGTGTTAGGATTGCTATGAGCCGTTATTCTAACCCTGTGCTTTGCTTCCCTCTTATATTGTGATTTATTGTATTTAGGTTTTTGCTGACTGATTTCTTAGAGACTATGTTTTACATACTAGACTCTTATCCTAGCACTTCTAATTTCAGTGACTTCTGTTTGCTACATCTAGCATGATTCAAGAGAAAGGTTTAATTTAGCCACAGGAAATTGAAAGCATAAGAATATATTTTTTTTTTTATTTAAGAATAGCCAGAAGAGTGGACAGGTGCAGAACTTTACCGGTGAAATTATATTTACCGGTGAAATTATATTGGCAAGTATGATTTGTGTGAGCACCGTAAGAACATAGCAGGAACACAGTAAGAACATAAAAGTCATGGTTCTGGATTATGTGGATGAAGGAGCAGTTTAGGACATGGGGAAGGGTGGCCATCAGCAAAGTTGAGATTGCTCTTTTAGACAAGAGGCCTCATCATGAGTCTGTTTTTGAAAGCTGAACATCAGAATATCAATCCTGGTAGGATGGTCCTTAGAAGAGGCAGTCAGTCATTGCTAAGTCATAAAAAAAATGCTGCATTTTGCGATGACTCATGGACATTGTTAGTTCCACGTATTTCTTGGTCTTTTGCAGTAGGTTGCATCCGCAGGGCCTTGTTTTTCACTGAGCTCCCCGATTCCTGTAGTTGCTCCCTTCTGGACTTCTTTGTTTGGCTTACCACCCATGCACGGGCAGTCATTTGTGCCCTAATTTTGTTTTTCAGATAGCAAGCTTTGTGAACAAGTCTGCCATAGACATCTCAATCCTGCAGAGGTCCTTGGCCATTTTGGAGTCAATGGTTCTCAACAGCCATGATCTCTACCAGAAGGTAGCCCAGGAGATCACCATCGGCCAACTCATTCCTCATCTTCAGGGGTAAGCACGCTAGGCACTCTTGTGCCGTGTTTCTGGAGAACAATCACTCGGATGGCTTAATAAACACTGTGCGTTGGTTTAGTTACACACAAAAAAAGCTTTGGTTTGGTACCAAACCAGGTGCTCCTCTTATCCGTCATCACACTGCAATGGCACAGTGACTCTGTGCTCCACGTCTGCAGTCCCCAGTGCCTAGACCGTAGGACACACTCAACTCTGGTGAATTTTGAGAGACATCGAATGGGTTGTCCTTCTTAGAAGATGTACTAGGATCATTTCTAGTTTAGGGTCTCAACAGTCTGCCCTACCTATAGAATATTTTCTGTTGCACAAGGACTATTTTTATAATTACTTTGGCATTTTAAGTAGGATTTTCTTTTAGATTTAATTTTTAAAATACATTCTTTGAGAATTTCATACAATGTGTTTGGATTATATTCATTCTCCTTCCCCAGCTCCTCTCAGGTCTTCTCCACTTGCTATCCATCCCACTTCATGGTCTGTCTCTCCGAGTCTAGATCTGCTTTCCTCTTCCCTTCATGGTCCGTCTCTACTTTCCTGGCTTCTGTAGTTACTCCAGATTAATATGTGTTGAAACCTAATGATTTGGAGCTAGGATCCGTATATGAGAAAGCACATGAAGCGTTTGTCCTTTTGAGTCTGGGTTACCGTTACTAGGGATATTTAAAGGGAGGCTTCTTTCACCATTAAAATGATGAATGAATAAAACACATGCATTTTATTGCTTAAAAGCCTAATTAGGGTGTGGAAGTTAGACAGTTACCCTCAAGTCCTGCCATCTTTGGGGCTTCCTGCATTTTTCTACTTTTTGGTAAACTAGAAGGGTGCCTCTGAAGAGAACCCTGAGGGGCACTCTGTTGTGTGATGTGGCTTGTTATATTTAAACACTGGTCACTTCTGGTGCAAGAAGACATTGTGAGCTAACTCACACAAGAAGGGAGTTAGGAGGTCATGAAGATGCCTTGTAGAGACCGGAAATGATTTAAGGAGATGTGTTTTAGGAAATACTTTGCCCGGCATCAAGGGGACCTGGCTCCCAAGGACTCTCACCTCTGTTATCTCTGAGGTTCTATCGTATCTGCTTATTCTTAAGAATTAACCTAACCGGACCATGGGGGATGGTGATCTAAGAGCAATGTAAGGGTCAGTCCAGCAGTTCTCTACACACTGACGATGCTGACATACATTTATAGCATAACCCACAAAAATACAGTAGATGTTAATTTATTTGGAAGTACGGGGACGAGCAGAATTTAAAACTTAAGTCAGAGAAGCTGTGGACTGGCCCCTGTGACTCAGCTCACTCCCCAGAAGGACATTTCTGTATGCATTCTCCCTGAAAATGACACTGGTTCGCTGTCTCTGAATGTGAACATTGTTGACTTTTCTGTTCGAAATTTTATTTCTGAAACTCAGGGCCACAAATGTTCATTTGCAGTGCAGTTCACTACATAAAAAAAAAAAAAGGAGCCTGTTGTTCACTACGCGCTGTGCTAAGCATGGAGGTGCAGTTTCTAATTTTGTCTTCTGTACAGCAACCCTAGGAAATAGCATCTTCCCTAAGTGCAGCTCTGAAGCTCGTGGTTTCTGCCTTGAGCCCTTATTTCCTGCTGCCACTTGGCTTCCCCCAGATCTTTGCTTCCTTTGGAATTTCTGCTCTCTTCCCAGTGAAAAGCAAACTTTTACAACAAAAATGCCAACACTTGGGGCTGGAGAGATGGCTCAGCAGTTAAGAGCACTGACTGCTCTTCCCGAGAACCTGGGTTCAAATCCCAGTGCCCACATGGCAGCTCACAACTGTCTGAAAATCCAGTTCCAGGGGATCTGACACCTTCACACCAATGCACATAAAATAAAGCTAAATAAACCATAAAAAATTTAGAAAAAAAAAGCCAACACTTATTGCTATTACAAGGATTCTGTTTGCCAACGACTTTATAGGATATATAACATTGCCATGGGAACAAAACTGTTTCCTTTTAGATAAGCCCAGGGATGTTGAGACATCTACAACTGCTCCCTCACGTGTATCAGACATTGAACAGAAAATTACACACACATACACACACACATACACACACATACACACACATACACACACGCACATACACACACATACACACACATACACATACACACACACATACACACACATACACACACATACACACACATACACACACATACACAACATACACACACACATACACACACATACACATACACACACATATACACACATACACACACATACACACACACACATACACACATATACACACATACACACACATACACACATACAACACATACACACACATACAGACACATACACACATACACACACATACACACACATACACACACATATACACACACACACACACACACACACATATACACAATACCCCTTACATTATCTGGTACTTGATAAAGAAAGCAGAGTCAGGCAACTAGCCTCAAGAACTGGTCTCCTTTGATCACTTTGTAGAATAGTAGCTAAGCATCTGCTCTGTCCAGCCCAGGCATGCTGGGAATGCATTGTCAGTGCTACCCACATTTTCTAGGCACCACCTTTCTCACTGGTGAAGGGCTGCGATGTTTGTGTGATACTTTGCCTTCCCATGGGCTGACTCAGGGCTAGCCTCTTCTCATTTCCTGTGTTGTTTGGGTTGTTCCAGGACAGATCAAGAAATCCAGACTTACACTATTGCTGTAATCAACGCGCTTTTCCTGAAGGCCCCTGACGAGAGGAGGCAGGTGAGTGACAGTTCTCTAGTCCCCAAGCTGTGATGAAGATTGAGGCTGGGAACTCTCCTCGAAGACATGATTTCTTCTTCCCCTCTGTAAGCTGTCTGAAGGTGGGCGCTACAGAGCAGCCATGCTATGCAGGTTGGACAGGGAGGAGAAAGTAGCTGAAGATGCCTAAATGCTTGGCTGGGGAGGAACGCTAGGAGTGTGGCAGCAAGAAAGTCTTTTCCTGTGAAGTGTGATCCAGGGTATAGGCTGGGAAAATGAAGACGGAAAAGCAGTGTGATCCGGGGCATAGGCTGGGAGCATGAAGAAGCAGAAGCATTGCTGCTGTGGTAGAGACAGATGTGGAAGCCCCTGGAATCTGTCATTATCATTGGATGGTCACTGGGATCCCCATTTGCTTGTGCGTGCTTTACTTGGCCCAAGTCTGGGTAGAGAAGCAGGTGAGAATGAGAAGGGTCTCCTAGATTGCTCACTGGCTGAGATCACCACTTTCAAATGTCAGGGAACTCTCTGCTTGGTGCTTCTCCGGGTTTGTGAATGTGGCTTGGGAGACCATTAAAAGGAGGAAGACTTCAACTATACCCATATTAAACTAATCATTTGATGCTTTCCTTGGTCTATAGCTTTTGTTATTTAAATGAAGAAAGGACCATTGCTGAGGCAGATTTGGGGAAAGTGGCATTTTGCCGTCTTGGATTCTAGCTCAGACTTCAGAGCGCTTTCCTGTTTAGCGGTCTATGCGCATGTGTTGTCTTGACCAACATTCTCTTCTTTGAAAGCCTGGGTGGAAGGATGCCTCTTCCTATCTCTAGAAAGGCCGTCAAGAGTTCCACAGCACTGCCAAGACCTTGTTTGTTTCCCAGGGTTTTAAACTAGCCTGTAATTGTGATAGATTCTGACTTAACTTGAAGGTGAACTTGGCAGGTTAGAGTGGAGTTGTGGGTGGGGTGCACTTTTGTCTGCTGAACTCAGGCTAAGTCCCAGGCAGCCTGGGAGGAAGGTATATCACCGACCGTGCATTAGAGGAACATTGTCCCTTCGCCATACAATCAAGGACTTCTGACAAAAACCACATGGTTCCTGAGTTACAAACTTGCATTCCAGTCTGAACTCTTAGAAGTTCATGGAAATTTTAGACCAGGGTAAACAAAAGTGGAAGTGTATGACTGCCCAAGGCCTATCTCTTTTTTTTTTTTCTTGGATCTTTGGAGTTGGACTTGAGTAAAATGCATATACCTTATGTTTTTTTGTTTTTGTTTTTTTTTTTTGTATCCTATACTGAACACCATTGTTACCTTATTGAATTGAATTCTCTGATCTTGGGCAAATAAGAAATCAGATATCAATCTGTTCTGACTTCAGGTCATTGATAATAATGCAAATAAAAACAAATAATGGAAATATGATGGAAATAAAAACAAATTAGGTATGGATTATGTGAATCATTTTTTGAAATTATTCAAATGGGAATCACACACATTTTTACCAAGCATTGTTATGGTAGTAACAAACCATCACAAAATATAGATTAATAACCTTAAGTTATTTAATAAACCAATCAATGTAACTGTATAATCCAGCAGAAATCTGCAGACTATTATACGACTAGCTAGTATTTGAAATAAATTAGCAATAAGGTCTTTACCTTCTATGCAGAGTTAATGTTGACTATATAAGTCATTGAATTTAAGACTTGCTCATCAGAACAGGGGAAGTATTATGGATTTTAAATGTAAAATAATACCTGAGTGAGATAGGAGAGCAAACCTAGAAGATCAAGACCCACGTTCATGATGACCCTACTTTTGGATGCTCAGTGGAGGCTTGTAAAATGGGAATTACCCTAACTGCTTACCTGGGTTGCCGTAGATTGTATTGACAGCTGAGGGTAAACACCTTTATCTGAACTTGACCTTAGATGCACAATAGCATTTGAGCTGGTCTAAATTGATAGTGTTTCTAGTATCATTTTCACGTTAAGGGAAAAGCATGTTATTTCCATTTTACAAACGAGGAAACTGAGGCTCCAAGGGAGGAAAGACCCTGACCAGTGACCGGTGGTCACCACAGTGGTGAGAGCCAGAGCTGGGAGCCCCGCCTCCTACTCGCTTTTAAAAGTGAAGAAACGGGAGTCTCCCACAGTAGAGGCTTCCCAGACATCACGAGGAAATGAGGTCTGCTTTCTCATTCCAATTAAACTATTAGCTAAGTGTTTGTGCTTTCAATTTTTACAGAATACTCCCTTTAAAAAAATCGATGATTAAGCCTAGGGCATTGGATCAATTCTGCTACAGTCAACATCTTTGCCTTTGATGCTTCTTTCCTGCTTGGGGCCAGACATGGTCAGAGCACTCCATTATCAGGATTTTTTTTTTTTATTTTCTAAATGTATGCAATGAATTTGGAATAACTAAGTTTTGGTGTCTTTTTTGGGACAGTGATTGTGCTGTCCCTCCCCTTGGGGAATCCTTTCTTTTCTTTCTTTCCTTCCTTCCTTCTTTCCTTTTTTTTTTTGTTAATTTTTTTGAGACAGCCTTTCTCTGTGTAACAGTCCTGACTGTCCTTGAACTCACTGAGATCTGCCTGCTTCTGCCTCCTAAATGCTGGGATTAAAGACATGTGCCACCACCGTCCCATGGGGAATCCTTTTTTGCTGCACAGATGAAGGGAATTTGTGCTTTGGTTTTGTCAGGGAAGGCGTGACTGCTTGCTGGGCAAGTGGATCTTTTTCTTTGCTTGCTGTTTTAATGGAAGACGTGTTGAGAAGATGTTTTCCAAATTTTTCTACAAATACATAATGGTTTTATAAGAATTATTTGAAAATGTCTTTTATGTAACACATTCAGAAAAGACAAATTCAAACTGCAGAAGACTGAAAGGTCCCAGGGTGGCCCCCTGCAGCTCTCACTGCTCAGACCCATTCCTGGCACTACGACCTCTTTATTCTTCGTTTATTTCTTCCACTTGCGTGTTTTCCCCACCGAAGTTAGCCATTTCTATTTACAAAACTACTTTTAAAACCAACAAAGACATGTGTGGCCCGATTCCCATGTCAGTATACCTATATATTTCAGTATGTATGCTTGTATCATTTAAGGCTTTAATATGTTCCCTGCAAGCTCTCATCATTATTTAAACAGTTCACTAATATTAGACATATATCCATGAGGAGAACAAGGATACTTTTGTTTCCTCTCTGATCTATCTCCTATTCTTAAAGAGAATTGTATAAAATGTATCGGCGTAAATGATTGCAATGCAGATATAAAGGAATATTTACAACTTTAATGGTAAACTTACAGAACCTAGGTTCCCCCGTAGCCCAGGAGGTAGGAAAGAAAAAGGGAGGGTGAGCGCTCGATATATCAGTCCACAATCGCCCGAGGCAAAACCCGCCCCCTAAAGGGGCTGGCTTAACCCTACAATAAAATACTTTTGATCTTTGATCAAACCTTTTTTTTTTTTTGTCTGTTCTGTGTTAGACATCAACCCTTGGGTTTGGAATACAAAGAATGAGGTGTCCTCTGCATCCTTGAGGTGCCCCAATCAGAAGATTTGTGAAAACAAATATGCAAATGATGAAACTGTCTTATTTCTTCTCACTCACTTTTAAATTGTGTGAAACAATGAGCTAGCTACATTTTTCCCCCCGTTTTTGTTGGTCTGATCATTGAATGGCACTTTGATTTTATAAATAATTTTACGAAGTTTTAAAAAAAAAATTAAAAGAGCTGTGGGATTCTTTGATTCTTCTATTTGTTATCTGGACCAAGAGAAGGAATATGATAGAGAAGAAGCCCGTGGGCCCTGTGTTTACGTGGAAAGAGAATACCGCTTTCTCCAGCATGGAGAGTGGGTCTTCTGGGTTGCCACTCACATTGTTTCTGGAGGTATACTTGGTCCTCGTTTGGGTTTTAAGAGCACAGAAGAGGACCTCGGACTGGATCTAGACTTTGAGGCCACCTAGTCACTTAGGCTGACCTGAGAGTATCTCCACCGTTTCCGGTGCTGAGGGCCGGCAGGGCCTGACACCCTAGCTGCCCCCTTCTAACGGAGCGCGCTCTGAACTTCCGTCCCTCTTCTCTCCTGCTTGCGTTCCTCTCTGTGGTGGTGATGGCGCGGTTAGGTTGATGTAGAGAGCAATGTTGACATCCTTGATTGTCCTCTGACTGTAAGTCATCACGTTTCCTTTGTCAACCTAGATAAATGGACCCTGCTCTCCCGTTCTGCTCCTGCCCTCCTTGCCTGTATGACCCCTGTTAGCTTCTCTCCCCATGCTCTTGATTCTCCCAGCTTTCTGCAGATTTAATTTAATCTTGGTAGAATTTATAGTTTTGCTTTGTAGTGGTAGTTTGGTGCCTTTCTTCTTAGGGAGAATTGCAATGCCAACAATACTCCCCAGCAACCACAAAAAGGAATATTTGGGTGTCTTCCTGAATATAAGCAGTATTTTCATATTTTCTGGAAGTTTCAAGGCTGGTTTTTACTAATTTTTCCTGAGTACTTGCTGACCAGTATTCCTAAAGATAATCTTTGAATCAGGCCTTTTCCAGATTGCGTCCTGTGTCTATGATAAACACCGGGACCAAAAGCATCTTGGAGAAGAAGGGATTTATTTCAGCTTACAAATCACAGTGAGGGAGGCCAGGGTAGGAACTCCAGCAGGAACCATGTGGGCGTTCTTCTCGCTGGTTTGCACCCAAGCCCTTGATCAGCAAGCTTAAGCATCCAGCCCCAACTCCCTGGGGATAGCTCTAGCCACATAGTTAGCAATCAAGAAAATGCCCAACAGACATGCCCGCAGGTAAATCTGGTCCAACCACTTATTCAGTTAAAGTTCTGGTTTTCTAGGTTTGTCAGGATGAAAACCAGGATTAGCCATGACAAGTCCAAATCCTGGGAACCAGTGCAATGGAATCCTCGGAATGCTAAGTGCAAAGGAGAGAAGCTAGGCTGAGCCAGGCGAGTGCCTCTGTCTAGTTGTTAGTCCTTCCATAATTCAGACCCAGTTCCTCAAGTCTAGGGTCTGGGGTCCTCATTCTCATTTTGCACAAATTACGACGAACTGGCTTTTGGAATACTTTCAACATTTGACTTTTATTTTCCTTTTTTTTTGGTTGGTCTGCTTATTTATTCTTCTCTAAGTAAATTTACAAAGTTAAAATGTACTGATAGGAACTGTGGGAGACAGAGACAGCCTCATGGGGGCAAACCATTTCTGTCCTTTGGAGTGTTTGAGTTTTTAATTCTTTTCTAGAAAAAAAAAAAACCAGAAATTCAAAAAAAAAAAATCTTACTTTTCTTTTGGACCTGGATTTTATAATCCAAGTGGAATGTACAAAAATTGATTTAAATGGATTATTTTCTAAGAAATACTGCTGATATACAGTGAAGAAGCACGCCCCAGGATGAGGTCATTCCTGCCGAATTGAAGGGAGCCTTTCTAACCGAAGCCTTCTGTGGCCGTGTTTTTCTTTCACAGGAGATGGCTAATATTTTGGCCCAGAAGCAGCTGCGCTACATCATTTTAACAGTGAGTACCTATGTGTGCCAAAGCCACTGTGCCGGGGAGAGATGACCTGGCGTTTGTGGGTTGTTCTGGGATTTGACACTGGAGTTCATCAATAGGGCCAGGCTGGGAGAGGGAGAGTGTTTTAGAATTGCCACAGACAGTGCCTTACTGCAGCAGCTGCCTTTGTCGCTGGAGGGCACAGTCATCCTGCTGGAGGAAGTCAAGCAGAACAGAACCAGGGCATCAGCTTGACTGCTGGTCCCTGGGCTTAGTTTTGCAGAAAAAGGAAATCAGGAATGCCTTGGCTCAACCAATCCACCAGTATGAGCTTGTTCTGGTTTTGATGAAGAAGCTAGTTGGAAGGATGGAATATCCTTAAACTTCAGCAGAAAAGAAGCTCACATTGTTAACCTTGTAAATGTTTAGAGATGAACCAAACAGAGAGGGTTCTTTACTACCTCCTTACTGGTTATTGGGAGGAAGCAAGTTTAATGTTTATCAAACTACCAAACCCAATCTGATGTTGTAACTCTGGAGTTCAGCAAGCTTACACACACACACACACACACACACACACACACACACACACACACACACACACGTGTGTTTTGCCATTGTTCAGGTACATTGTTGCGGTATGGAGAAGTAAACAGATTAAAAGGCCACTACCACCATATAAAACTGGTGACAAAATTCACTGAAGGAGTGGCATGTCCTACAAAAAGGGATGTGGGAGCCACACAAGAAGGAGGACCCAGGGTACAAGACAGACACAGGAAAATGTGGGCCAGAGCCTGTACCATGATTTCCTAGGGAAGGGATGCTTCAAGGAACACATTCCAGCAAAGTGGCTATTCAGGTTCAGGATTGACTAGCTTGGTGGTTGCAGTGGGCTGTGGAGTTTATGGGTTGTGTCTAGTCCAACGGTACCGGACTCTGGGTGTTCAGGACACTAGAGGGTAGCCTTAGCCCTCTTCATTTGCACATGAAAGTTTTCTTCCTGTGGCATGGGGTTGGGGTGAAGGTTCTTTTGGGTAAGGAAGAAGTCACTTGTCAAAACTTCAGAATCATGATAACAGTTAACTTTGTGGTCTAAAGCCTTTCTCTACTAATTCTTAAAAATCTGATTTGTCAACCACGTCTCTAGCATGTCATCCGAGCACAGCGGGCCATCAACAACGAGATGGCACACCAGTTGTATGTGCTCCAAGTGCTAACCTTTAACCTTCTGGAAGACAGGATGATGACCAAGATGGACCCCCAGGACCAGGTGAGTGGGTGCTCCCCACAAGTGAAAGCAATGACAGAGAGACAGTGTCATCAAATACCCCTCCTTGAGCTACTCTGAAATCAGAGGTTTGATGGATTTTATAATCGTTTTATTGCCATTATAGGACATGGGTATGTGACTTTAAAGTCTGGGTGAACCTAGGATCAGCACATAAAATGAACGGGTTCTTCCCTGAGGCCCTGTGCACATATGTGTTCTTCGTTTCTGGCCAAGAGCTTGAGGGTAAAGCCCTGGGCTCTTGACCATAATACATTAAATGGAGTCAAGTTTCCAGGCAACTGAAGGGGCATGGAAAGCCACGTGTGGCATCGCTTCTACAAGCAGGGAGCAATTTCCATCCTCTAGTAACTAAGACCCTAGGCAGAGAGAAAGACCTCTTCCTTTCCCTCGGCGACTTCTCATTTCTAGGCTGACATTTTTGTTGGCTGGCTGTTTGCTCTAACTCCCTGCTACCTTTCTCGCTGCATATAGAACATTCTGTTTCCATCCCGAAGGCTTTGAGGCAGCTTCCCTGACTGAGGGTAGAGAGAGAGGAAACAGCTGGAAACCCTGCCTCGCGAGCCCCGGCTGTACACATTTTCAGCTCACAGAGCCCTGCAGCTTTGCAGAGGAAAACATTCATTATTGGCACGTGAGGGCCTGATCTGTTGCAGATGTGGAGCCGCACGTGTTGAGTGTGTGGCTGCTGCAGCCCTTCCTTCATCCATGGGGAGAGGCTGTGTGATGAAGAGTGACGTGGAAGCTTAGAGAGGCCAAGGGTCGTGCCCCAAGTTTTTTGTCAGGCCAAGCATGGTAATCCCAGGGAGATAAGACAGTTATCTTGCTGCTTGGCCCGAGGGTGACCAGTGCATCTTAGTGTGGAGGGAAGGGTCAGTGCATCTTAGTGTGGAGGGACCAGTGCATCTTAGTGTGGAGGGAGGGGTCAGTGCATCTTAGTGTGGAGGGAGGGACCAGTGCATCTTAGTGTGGAGGGACCAGTGCATCTTAGTGTGGAGGGAGGGGTCAGTGCATCTTAGTGTGGAGGGAGGGGTCAGTGCATCTTAGTGTGGAGGGAGGG
>NW_004949164.1:533123-535985 GCF_000317375.1 Microtus ochrogaster
TGCATCTTAGTGTGGAGGGAGGGGTCAGTGCATCTTAGTGTGGAGGGAGGGGTCAGTGCATCTTAGTGTGGAGGGAGGGGTCAGTGCATCTTAGTATGGAGCGGCACTCTTTGGAAACTCTTCCTCCTGTTTATTGATTTATCATCTTAACCAGTAACTGCATTCACACTCCTGTAAATCTTGCTGCGGTCATCTCCAGGCCTCTTTTTTTTTGTTGCCAAACTGAATTTCTGTACCCAAGAAACCATATTTGCTCTCCTCCCATTGCTCCCTGCCCTTCTGGCTCCCTCTAAATCGCTGCTCTGCCTCCTGTCCCTTTTAATTTGACTACTTTAGGAAGACCCAATAAGTAAAAAAATACTTGTCACTTTGTAGCTAGACTATTCTACACTGTTATTATTATTATTATTATTGGTTTTTCGAGACAGGGTTTCTCTGTTTCTTTGGAGCCTGTCCTGGAACTAGCTCTGTAGACCAGGCTGGTATTATTTTTCATTTCTTAGATTACAGTACAATTGCATTGTTTCTGCATCCCATTCCTTCCTCCAGTCCCTCCTATGTACCTACTTCCCTTGCTCTCAAATTCATGGCCTCTTTTTCTTTAGCTCTTTTTATGTATGTGTGTGTGTGTTTTGAAGTACATACATACAACCTTGTCCATCCATATAACGTGACTTGTGTGTGTGTGATTTGTGTGTGCTGACCATCGGGTACTGGATAACCAGTTGGTGTGCTCTTCCCTGGGGAAGACTGCTTCCCCACACTTAGTGTCCCTTAGTTTCCTGTAGTTGTCTGCGCAGGCGGAGGCTTGGGAGCTTCCCCTCCACGTCAGCACCGTCTCTTGGCGTTGTCCTTGTTCGTTCAGGTGTTCTTTTGGCAGCCACGTTGGTGAGACTTCATTGTTGTAACTTCCCTGATATTTCTAGAAGACACAGTCCTACAGCATACTTGCAAGGTTGTTTTATATGGTAATGTATTAGAATTCGCTCCTGTCTGAGGCTGAGCGATACCCCACGTATGTCTGTAACCAGACATACACCCTTGAAAGTCCACGTGGCATTGTTTCTGTCTTTGGGCTCTCCCTTTATTTTTACGGTGTGGTAGTTTCTATGAGTCAGGCCTTGGTGGGGTGAGAGATCCATCAAAGCTCAAATGCTGCTCACCAACCTTGTGTGCCTCTTACTCTGCTTCAGACAGAGCATTGCTCACAGATTCTCCGACCTAGCCTCCTCCCGTCACGGCCCTTGCGTTGTGTTTGGGGCTTTTACGTAGGATTGCCCTGGCTAATTGTTATCAGAACTGCAAGGGACTTGGCTGAAGGACAGCTGTAGATCAGTGCCAAGCCCTCACAGCACAGAGAGCCTTCTCTCACTTAGGGCATGGGTCATCTCTTCTCGGCTTTGCCTGAGTGCAGTGATTCACTTAGACTCTGGGGAAAGCGGGGTTCTTATGTCACAGCACACAGTGAAAGCAGCTTTCCTTTATGCCTTTTTCCCTCTCTCTAACTCCTTCAGGCTCAGAGAGACATCATCTTTGAACTTCGAAGAATTGCTTTCGATGCCGAGTCGGAGCCGAATAACAGCAGCGGCAGCATGGAGAAACGCAAGTCCATGTACACGCGGGATTATAAAAAGCTTGGCTTCATTGTAAGTACGGTGTCTCCAGCGAGCTCACCCCTCCGCTCCTCCCCGGGGCTGACCTCAGTCACAGCGAACGTGTGGTCCTCTTGTGCTGTACAGAATAGTTTCCACATTTCCAGATGTTTCGCTGGTTTAAATGGGATCACATGCAGATCTCTTCTGGCTGCGGTGAAACGGAATAAGTTACACAAGTGTGACTAATACTGCGCTTGTTTATGCAGTTCTGATTTTAAGTGTAACCGAGAGTAGCTAGCCCGGGGTGCATCGAGGCTTCCTGAGTGAGCGTCCTTCCTAAGATGCTGTGGTTTTCCCAGGCTGAGTGAGCGATGGCAGTTCTGGGATGCGTCTTATTACCGGGCTGGTGATTGGATTGCTCACACGGTTGATTCCTTGTCGAAAGAGAGCCGGACCTCTCCTGGAACTGAGTCATGATGAGATTTATACACAGTTTGTTTTTTAAGTCTTATTTTGCTATGAATGTTAATGGTCGGTTTACACACCACATGCACGCGCGCGCGCGCGCGCACACACACACACACACACACACACACACACACACACACACACACTTTACAAATCAGAACACATGTCTCGAGTCTAGCCCTGCTGTTATGGTTGTCGCCTGCATTTTACTCTTACCCTGAGTGTCACAAGTTTGGGAGTGACCTTTAGCTAACTTGAAATTAAGTTTCCATTTCAACCTCCGTCATTAATTACACAAGTAAGATTTTGGCTTTAGTGGTTAGAAATCACTAGGCAGTGTTTTTTTATTTCAGATGCTCTTTGGAAAAAAATCTCAACTAGCTTTTGATTGCGCCAACTTGCTTTCAATAAGCATCCAGTCATTCACATTTTATCTAGAATGGGTCAAAGTGACCATTTTTCAACCTTTTATAATGTCTCTTCAATTAAAAAAAAAAGTGCAAGCTGTTGGTTTTATAGTATAGATCTCTCCAAATAAGAATGTTTAAAGATAACGTATTCAACTTTGCAGCTTATTTAAAAATGTTTTCTGGCGATATTTCTTCCAGGTCTCATATCTTTAGATGAATTGTGCTGACTGGTGGGGCTTCCTGTGTCTTGGTACCCATAGGTGTCACCTCTCTCACATTTGCCTTTGTCCTTTCCCAGGGCTGCAGCCCAGTTAAGGTGGACCCCCTCCCCCTCCCACTTCACCTCCACTGCCTTAAGGTGGACCCCCTCCCCCTCCCACTTCACCTCC
>NW_004949164.1:536085-543908 GCF_000317375.1 Microtus ochrogaster
TTAAGGTGGACCCCCTCCCCCTCCCACTTCACCTCCACTGCCTTAAGGTGGACCCCCTCCCCCTCCCACTTCACCTCCTCTGCCTTAAGGTGGACCCCATCTGCCTCCCACTTTGCCTCCCCTGCCTTAAGGTGGACCCCATCCCCCTCCCACTTCACCTCCACTGCCTTAAGGTGGACCCCATCCTCCTCCCACTTCACCTCCTCTGCCTTAAGGTGGACCCCATCTGCCTCCCACTTCACCTCCACTGCCTTAAGGTGGACCCCATCCCCCTCCCACTTCACCTCCACTGCCTTAAGGTGGACCCCATCCCCCTCCCACTTCTCCTCCTCTGTCCTCCAAGGTTTCCTTCTGTGTGGGGAGAGCAAGACACATCTATTTTACTTGGAAGCAGTGCAGGATCATCTGGTCTGTTTTATACACAAATCATCAAAATTGCCACATGGAACTCATCCTGGCACGGATCTCTCTTGAATCATGTACCAGCTATCAACACAGTGTTTGCTCTGTGTCCTGTTTATCTGCCCAAGGTCCTGCTGGATCCAGACTGCAGTAAGGAGGCCAGAGGAGAGCAGAAAACAGAGGTTGCTGGGTGTTTCTGAGAGAGAAGTCAGGGTGTCTGGGTGGGGGCAGGAAGAGTCATCATGGTGTTTCCAGCCTGTGGATTTATATCCGGAGCCGAGGGATGAGCGATTTTCCCTGTGTTGTGCTGTCTGCCCCAGCGTTATCGGTAAATCCAATCCCACTTCCGTTTTCAGGTGTAGGTGGCTGTTGACCTTCTGTTTTGTAAGTGTTCAGTTTCTTGAGTATGCGATGGGCAAGGGTGGAGCTTTTTCACCGAAAGTCAATTTGATGTGATTCTGAGAACTCTCAAATTTATGTGGCAGTATCGGCGAAGACTCAAAAAGTTCTTTTTTTTTTTGGGGGGGGGGGAGACTTTCACTAGAGAATATCCCAGAGGGAACGCTGCGTTCCTTCATTTTTTTTCCACGAATTTTTTATTTTAAAAACCTCCCTAGAAGTGTCTCCCCAGGCCGAGGCCAGGGCCTTGCATCAGAGGGTTGAGAAGTTGGAAGCCGGTTGAGGAATGAGCTATGCTGAAAAGGAGCCAACAATGTTGACACGCTGATGCTTCACTGGTGAACCCCGGGCCTGGCAGAAACAAGCCTGGGTACAGATTCACAGGCTCGGTCTGCCACCTAGCGGCCACTCTGCATAACTGCTGCAAACTTGTTGGCAACTTTCCCCTCCATGGTCTCAGCAGACCTGTGTTGAATTCTTTCTGTATCAGTCAAGACAGCTGGGATAGTTATGTCGAGACCCCCAGGTGATTTGATTTTTTTCTTTTCTTTCCTTTTTTTTTGTGAAGCGTAAGTAGGCGTTATTTGTCCTGCAATTAGCGTTTACTACTTTCAGTAATGACAAGCTCTGAATCAAGCAGTTTGGTGAAGATGAACCAGTAGGAATACACTCCTATCAACCACATGCTTTTGAATATAAGCAGTTTAAGATTAGCTTTTAGGACATTTTCAAAATTAGAAAATACCATAGCAAAACAAATTGGTAAAGGTGATGGAATCTTGTTTTCCGATTTAAATTCTGGTGAAACCTCCCTGATTCTCAAGTAACAATATGTAAGTTCAATAAAGGACAAGACTATGTCTGTTCTCAAGGAGAAATCCTCTAAAGATAAGTAATGGGGACAATTAATCTTCTAAGAATCACAGCAAAGAGAGATGAATTAAACCTTTCAAGGCAATAATAAAATGACTAACAGAAACCATCACAGAATACCAAATACTGAGAGAAGGGACTTTCAGAAATATTCTTTGGAAACTGCATCAAGTCTCGGTGGCATCCTAAGGAAGAAGGGTGCAGTTTATCTTGAAGTCAGAAAATCATTTATTCTCTGTGTTAATTTGGAGGTCTCCTTCCTCACATAGACTTATCAAGTAAAATATTCTTCCCGGGCTATACATAGTTCTAATAAATTCACAACCAAGTTACACGGCTTAAAAAAATTATGGTATGAAGAACAAATCTTGATTGTAAGTATATTATGAAGATAGTTACCAAAACCATGATTTAATGACAAGTTGACATTAAAACCAACCATGGTACCAACGCAGAAGGGGCTGCTGCCCCAACAAGGCAGAAAGGACACTCTTTTTTAAGTATGACAGTTTGTTTGATGGAGGAGGTAGATGGATTTCACACTCCTTGGCCCAGCATTTCCAAAGAACAGGGCTTCCTAATATAAAGACAGGGTCTCACTAGAGTGTCCCAAATTCCAGAATTTTGATATAAGGTTACTGTGTGGCGTGTATGGTTTGTAGCAACAGAGAAAGACATCTTGCTTTAAAACAAAGCTGCTTGATCTTCTAAGGTGGTCATGACTCCTGATTTGGAAGAGCCGGGTCCCTGTGGGAGAAGCTGGCTGCTGACATTCTTACTGAAATGGAGGAGCCACAAGGCCATCTGTAGAACAGCCACCAGGGCACAAACCACCTCGCTGCCTGTAAAGTCTATGGGGAACTGTTTTAATATTTGGTGACACTTGTAGCCCCGATCAGGACTCTGTCAGAGTTTCTTTCTAGCTTGACTTTCCTTTTGCTTCCTGGTCAGTCAGGGCAGATAATTGATTAAAATTATTCTTCTCCTTCTTATTTATTTATTTGGTGCCTCCCCATTCTGTTGCCTCAACTAAGAAAATAAACTGGAAAATAAAACACTCTGGCTTTCAGCTGCTATAATTTGCTTTAACGTGAGAACTTCTAGACATTTCTTTTAACCTTTTTTGTAGTCATCTTAAAAAAAGGAGAAGGCAGAAAGGATAATCAGTGGACTGGAGGGGTGGCTCAGTGGTTAAGAGTACTGGCTGCTCTTCCAGAGGTCCTGAGTTCAAGTCCCAGCACCCACCTAGTGGCTCACAACCATCTGTAATGGGACCTGATGCTCTCTTCTGGCCTGCAGGTGTACATGCAGAGTACACACATATAAAATAAAAACATTTTTTTTTCAGAAAAGATAATCATTGATATGAATGTACTTCCTCAGAATTAATATTCACGTCCAGATGTTCAGGAGTCGCTCTGTCTTCTTGAGTGATAGGAGGTGATTATGCAGTTTTACAGATATGATTATACATAATTACAAACGCAGGGCTTGCTGTCATCTCGATACATCTTCCTGAGAGTAGATGGCAGGAGCTGACACAGACTGTGTTTGTGCTGACCTCCCATTGCCTTCCAGTCTCCACGCTGCTGAAGCCTGCATCGTTGGTTTTATGTGCTATGACACGGAACTACTATGAAAGATTAAACACGGGCTCTGGATCCACGTTGCTCACATCCTTTCTCACCCCCCCCCCCCACTTAGTCTGTGTAGTAATGCAGGTCAGATCCGCTTTCTCTCTCTCTTTGAAGCCTTCAAATAAGATACTTGGTCATAGCCCAATGGGCGAGCATTTGATCAGCTTGTTTAAAAGCCTTGGGCTCAGTTCCTCCAAACTGCTAACTAGTAAATGCAGAAATAAAATCAAGGAAGATATAATAGCCATCTCTATCAATAAATTGATGATCCTAAACTATCAGATACTTAATCAATTGTTGAGCGATGGTTAGCACGTGGAAAGAATCCACGAATCTAGATGGTTTTACGTGAAGTTATGAAAGCTACGGGCACCGTTCTTGAAATGGTGCCCAGTGACCGAGACACCGTGACACGTGGGGACAGGAAAATGTGGAAACTGTCGGTTGTCCTGGGCTCGGTGAGAGAGTGCACTGTGCGCTTGGTAAACTGCTGACCATTCGCATGCCCAGCGTTTATGTTGTGAAGAAAGAAAAAGAGTGAGGGAAAGATTATAAAGATTATTTATGTTCAAAAAGGGTTTGAACTACACAGTCAAGCCTCATTACTCTTGGATTCCATCCTTAATAATTCTCCTACTTGTCCAAATTTATTGTAACTGCAACATGAACATTCCAGATGCGTTTCAATGTCATTCTCAGACGTATGCATGATGGCCTGCAGCTGCTTGGCTCATGTTTGGATGCAACTCCCCTGACACTGAGCAGACTCGGGTGTCAGCCTGCACCCTGCAAGCAGGCTTTCTGCAGCCTGCCTCAGCTCACTTTCTCCCCTCCCTGTTGTTAATATCGTAGCGCTGAATTATTGCCTGCGGTTCCTAGGTAGAAGGAGGCTTTGATGTGCTATGTGGAGAAAATGCAGAATGTGTGTTTGGGACCTGGATTTACGATGCAGTTGACTGCATGCTGAATGAAGCAAATGAACCATAAATATTAAATAAGGTGTCTTTAAGTAGAAGTACACTCAGACGGGGCAGCTGCAGTACTGCAGCGCTAACATCAACAGCAGATAAATTCGTGACCAGAGGCTCACCTGAATCTAGGCCCGTGCTGCCCCAGGAGCCGTGCAGTTGTGAGGTTAGAGCTTGCCGTGACGTGTAAAGCATCACTGAGAAGGTGGCATTGCTCAGTTGGTAAAGGTGCTGGCTGCCAAGCCTGAAGACCTGGATAGGAGCCCGGGGACCCACAGAAAGAAGAATGAGTCCTGCAGGTTGTCCTCAGACCTCCATGGCTGTGCTGTGCACACACATATGTTTAATTGAAGAACATCATGAGTGCTTCTGATGAGGAGAATCTGATGTACTTGGTCGTTATCCTCATGTAGCCAGAGAGGAATGCCCTAGAGGGTCCCGTCCGTGGAAAGTGGAGAGCAAGCCCCTTCCTGAGTTATAGGGTTTCTGCATACACCTCGTGATCTTGGAAAGTACAGGAAGGTGGAGTGGGGAGGATTGATTCGTGTATTTTGAAGCAGAATATGCCTTGGGAAGTGCTTTGCCACTAACCTAATACCACGTCCATGCGCCTGGATGCGTTTACTCTAAAACTGTCGCAGGCTGAGAGCTCAGCCCGTAGTAGCCTGTCTGCTGATTTAGCATGGTGCCACCAGGGTTTGAGCATGTTTGCTCACTGCCAATGTGCCTCGGTCTCTTCTAATACAAGGACAGCACTAGTAAGAGTGACCAAGCCACTGTGGGTCAGGGAACTTAGGCTGTGACATTGCTCTCAATTTTGTGGTGTTTGTCTCCTTTTTTGCATGAAGGAGTTTACAGAAAGCACAACACAGAACGAGCTTTGCTGAAGATGGAGCCACTTTCCCCCTAGAACAGTGTGATAATTGGGTGTTATTATTAGTCAGTCCTGTGGCTTATATATTTTTTTAATTGATTTTTATTGAGCTCTACATTTTTCTCTGCTCCCCTCCCTGCCTCTCCCCTCCACTTCAGCTCTCTCCCAAGGTCCCCAGGCTCTCAGTTTACTCAGGAGATCTTGTCTTTTTCTACTTCCCATGTAGGTTAGATCTATGTAGGTCTCTCTTAGGGTCCTCATTATTGTCTAGGTTCTCTGGGATTGTGATTTATAGGCTGGTTTTCTTTGCTTTATGTTTAAAAACCACTTATGAGTGAGTACATATGATAATTGTCTTTCTGGGTCTGGATTACCTCACTCAATATGATGTTTTCTAGCTCCATCCATTTGCCTGTAAATTTCAAAATGTTATTTTTTTTTCTGCTGTGTAGTACTCCATTGTGTAAATGTACCACATTTTTCTCATCCATTCTTCAGTCGAGGGACATTTAGGTTGTTTCCAGGTTTTGGCTATGACAAACAATGCTGCTATGAACATAGTTAAGCACATGTCCTTGTGGCACGGTTGAACATCCTTTGGATATATACCCAAAAGCGGTATTTCTGAGTCTTGAGGAAGGTTGTTTTTTACTTTTTTGAGAAATCGCCATGGCTTATATCTTAGCTACATATGTACCCCTAAATAATAGATCATAAAAGCTGAAGAACAATAACACTTTTTAGGCTCATCATACTTCTTAAAATTCTGTACATTTTAGCTCTATAGAATCCTGGAGGTCCCTGGGTTCTCGGTGAGGAAATCCTGACTAGTATTTGTGAGGATACAGGCTCCATCTAGTTCTTCCTGCCCAGGGAACTCATGGGGGTGCACACAAAGGGATTTTCATGGGGTGCACACAAAGGGGTTTTCATGGGGTGCACACAAAGGGATTTTCATGGGGTGCACACAAAGGGATTTTCAGAAAACTAGTGTGTGATTTCTATGTTCCTCTTATTTCCTTTTGTTCTCTTTCTTGTTTTAGACAGGGTTTAACTATGCAGCCTTGCCTAGTTTGAAACTTGCTGTGTAGACCAGGATAACCTTGAACTCATAGAGATCTTATCTCTGCCTCTGGTGTGTTGGGATTGAAGGCTGCAGCAGCATTCCCAGCTTTGTACACGGTGCTTGTGAACGCACAGATACTGTGGGCCTGGTTCTTGGGGAACAGCTACCACCTTTCTCAACATCCTTGATGCTTCTTTACTCTGATCGTGCACCCTTTCTTCCCATCGGACATGTTGGTGTCAAGCACTAGGTCCAATAATTCCTAGGTACAATATTATTGTATCTCTGGACCAGCTCTCAGGGCTACATCTAGGGTTTCGGGAGAAAGTCTATAGCGCAACAAAACTGAACTTAAAGTTTTTTTATTTGAGAAGTATGGAATAAATTTACATATGGACTGTTTGAGTCATGTGTTCTTAAATTTATTGTCTATTTTAGTTATAGTTTTAATTTTACCTTTATAATTTTAAGTTATAATTTTTATGTTTTTAATTTTTTAAGTTTTGTTACATAGGTATGTATCTGTTTTACAGGAGGCTTTTTGCAATAATAGAAAAAGTTACAAAGCTGTCTTTGAAGGTTATAGTATATTTTTTGAGTAAGCAGTAAGGGGCAGAGCCATTTATCATGCAACCTAAGATTTTAAGGTTTCGGGTGTAAGACTGTGACCAGTGGCTGGGGGCAATGTGCCCAGTGAGACAAGAAGCAGACAGATCTGCACAGAGAGTCAGGTCCTTACCAGCCAAACTTTAGTAAGCAAAGAACTGGCATAGTCTCTTAGTTTGCTTTGTGTTTATAACCTTGGCCAGACATCTGTGACTTTGTCCTTGTGTATATCTGTGAAGTTTTTAACTTATTATCTGTGTTTAGAAACATTCAGTCTAGCTTGAATATTTAGTGTGGTTTGAACTTGTTCTGAGATAAAATTGAGCTAATAGGTGTGTAGTTTCTCTTATACTGGGGAGAAATTTTTTATGTTAGTTTGAGTTTAAGGAACAAAGTGAGCTTTTAAGTGTCTTACAGTCCTCGTAAGACAATAGATATAGCTATGAAGCATATACTAGTATCTTTTATATATCAAATTTACATAGCTTAATGAGAAGTCATTTTCCTGACCATCTATGGATATATGTGTCCATAAGATTGAGATGTAATTGGTAGATTATATATACACGTCACCTGAGATCACACATTACAGTATAGGTATTGAGGAGACACCGTAGATGGTTTTGCCCATGTAAAATTACCCGGGAGCCACAGTTTCCTGAGTCAGTGGTCCTGCAAACCTTGCCTGGCTGGAATTCTTCTCCATCAGAGAATCATTCTTCTGTGGGTTGACATCTGAACACTCATTGTCACCTATGGCCTCCGACACAATATTGGTTCAAATTGAGGCAACATGGAATTAAACCCAGAACATGAATTTGAGTGGCTGGAGAAGTGGGGGGAGGGCCTCACAAAGTTTAGGAGAGGGGGGAAACATGACCAAAATTATTTTTTTAAAATTTATTTATTTATTAAAGATTTCTGCCTCCTCCCCACCACCGCCTCCCATTTCCCTCCCCCTCCCCCGATCAAGTCCCTCTCCCTCATCAGCTTGAAGA
>NW_004949164.1:544738-552591 GCF_000317375.1 Microtus ochrogaster
CCAAGAGAGGCCCTATCATACAACAAAAGTATATGCTCAACTATGTTCATAGCAGCATTGTTTGTAATAGCCAGAACCTGGAAACAACCTAGATACCCTTCAATGGAAGAATGGATGAAGAAAGTATGGAATATATACATATTAGAGTATTACTCAGCAATAAAAAACAAGGAATTCTTGAAGTTTGCGTACAAATGGATGGAAATAGACCAAAATTATTATATCAAAACCAAACAAACCAACAAAAAAACAACAACAAAAAACAGCTAGTTTAATCACTAATAAAGGCAGAGCAGAAACAGCCACCAGGTGGTGCAAAACCACAGCTGTCAGCTTCCACCCTGCCAGCTCTGGCTGACATGTTTAGGGTGCATTGCTTGAGAGCTTGCAGAGTTAGCAAGTGCAGGACCAAGTTAGGGGGCTTGGAGCCAACAAGCCTGCATTGCTGCCCTGGAAGGGACTAGCAGCATTCTAAGATGTCTTTCGGTCCTCCGTGTGAAGTGGAATTTGCCCGCTGCACCTGGGAGCTGAGTTTTATAATCTATCACCTTCCTTTCTGGGGTCTCATTTTTGATCACTTCTCTTTCTGCTCCCATGAAAGTTTCTAAACGTGGCATAGTGCAGCTAGTTTTATTTTGTCATTCTGTCTTATCATGGAAATGTTGCCAAATGTACTTGAAACGGAAAATCCAAGTCAATATTGGCTAAACAACACGAAGAATATATTTTGAGGTTTTAAAATGCATTTCCCTAAACAGTGTGGCAGCAGTGCCACCGAGAGGTCAGGAGTGGCACACGAGTCGAAGTGAGCCAGCATGCTGGGAAGCTGAGCAGTGGTCTGGAAACGTGGGCCTGGCTCTGGCGGCGTTTCTTGTCTAAGTAGCACCTTTTGACCATCAGGCTTCAACATTTTCCTTTAAACTGTATGGGCTGGGTTTCGGCCTGTGGCCTTTCTTGCTTGGCTTTGGCTAGATAACATAGGTCATGGTTTACCCTGGCTTCACGTGCAGTGACCACGGTTGTCTAAAGTTCCAGCTGACAAAGTGGCAGAAGAAAGTGACGGTGGAAAGCTGTCCTCCAGAACCCAGGAGACCCAGATCTTCAACCTCGCTCCTCACGGTGGAACCGAACAGGTGCAGTTCAACACTAGCAGGGTTCTGCCCAGAGCGCCACCTACTGATGCTTGCGGTCTAGCCGACCGATTCTACCACAGGGCACCATTATCTATATCCCAGGGTGCAGAGAGACACCCGAAAGCCACTCATAACTTGTGGATCTGTTCTTCCCTGATCCAGCTTTGCTGTCCCACTGCCTTGGAACATAATGGCCCGGATTGTCACTCTCTGAGGCCAAGGATCAGCCCCTGTCTCCTTTGGTTGCAGACCTGTGCTGCTATTGCATTTTTGTCCATTTGGTGATTTTATGGGTGCGATATGTTACTCCCGCTTCTTCACGCAGCAAGGGGATGGAACAATAGTTGCAATGTGGAATAATCCCATTTCAGGGCCACCAGCAATCTGCAGTTGTTACTGTATGGAAAGAGAACACGTGGATAATTGTACTATTAAAGTGCTTTGATTATTTTAAAGGAAGCGTTTTGAAGGAAACTAGTAAAAGCAATGAATTAATTGCCATGACAATATCTGAGTTTAATCCTTCCTGTAGCTTTTAATTTTTTATATTAATTTTGGCTCTAGACAAAGTTTATCGGGGTGGTTATTGTAAGTGGGAAGAGGAAACAGGTTTATTCTACTTCTGGTTTCCCAGCTTTCTTCTATTTAGGACCTGCTGCTGCAGGCCTCGGAACGGGAGGTTTTCTCCCTATTGAGTCGATCTGATTTTTGGCCACTAGGTGGCGCTCAGAACAAAGTCAGGTAACGTGAAACTCTAAGGATAAGGAAGAGCAACTCTTGTTCTTGAGGGGCATTTAACCTGCGATGTATGTATTTCTAAAAGGTTCAGGAGGAATTTTCCCAGTCTGTAGTCTTCTTCTTCCATTTTTAGCCTTAAATCTATAAGAATCTCCCTTATAATACGGTTGTGATAGCAGGCAACTTATGAACATTTTCACCTCTTTCGTTTCGTACAACCCTGGCAGCGTTTCTTTGTAAACGGAACTCTGGAGCAAAAAGGCACCATCCAGAGAATGAAGGGATGGTGAATGGGGGTGAAAATAAGAAAACAGGAGGGGCTAATGGTGTTCTTGGGAGAAATCCAGTTTCACTGCAGACGGTGCGCATTATGTTTTTACGACTCGCACAGCCTCTGCACCAGACTCCAGGCTTTGCATCTCTGTTCCATTGCTTCTTAGTTGCTGATCGACCATGCACCGTTTAACCTTTTAATGGTGCATTAGCAAGGAGGCTACAGTAGCCTTTCCTGCTTAGGCTTGTAATGGAGAATAATGAGTTAACCAGAACCTGCATCACCATGAGCAGATTTTCCTGCACCCCGTGTGTGTGTGTGTGTGTGTGTGTGTGTGTGTGTGTGTGTGTGCGCGCGCGCGCGCGCGTGTGCATGTGGAGGCCACAGGCTAGCCTCCCAGTGTAACGGCCAGGCACTGTCCATCCTGTTTCCTGAGTTAGGGTCCCTCAATGGTATCTGAGGCTCACTAATTAGACTACACTAGCTGACCGGTGAGCCCCAGGGATCCTCTGTCCCCGTGTCCCCAGCACAGGAGCCTAAGCTGAGCTGACTACAAGCCCATCCACTTTCTATGTGGGAACTGGTGATCGGCTCAGGTCCGCAGGCTTGTTCAGCAGGCACTTACTGAGCGAAACCCTGACCCTGTCTCAGTCTTGCTATTGCTGTTGCTCTCTGTAGATGATGGTTGAGATGAACTGGCACCTGTGCTGGCCCTGCTGCATGACTGGAGGGGTTCTTTATCTGACCGTAGCCAAGTGAGTTAGGGAGTGGAAACAGGAGGCTTCAACACCAGACCCAGTGCCCGGGACAACACATCCCCTAATCGGTGAATTCTAGGGAATTTTCCTAAGAATCTTTATAAAATAGCACTTTTTTTTTCTTACCACTTAGCATAAATGTTTCATAGTGAAGGAGTTTTTGTTTTCCAGTGAGGATCTAGCATTGGGCACATTACTAGGCTTGCATCTATAGACCCAATCTACTAGAGCATCTGCTCTCATGGAGGCAGGATTTATAAAAGCAGGAAAGACTCAAAACCATGGCGTATTGCTTCATAGAACATAAAATGACTCTATTCATGATATATTTTTGGTCTTGAAGAAAATGTCTTGTTGTGTGGTCCTGGCTAACCTTAAGTGCACAGTCATGCCTCACCTACCAAGTGCCACAATTACAGGTGTACAGGCATGCACTGCCACACCCAACTGCCACAGTACCCTGTTGGGGACACCTAAGTCCTAGGATGAATGGCACTAGGACCACTGTGCATGACTAGAGTCTAACTTATGATGAGTATTTAAGAGGTTCTGGCTCTTTGCCGCAGGTACCTCAGTGGTATTTGGATTCTGGAGAATTATATCAGGGCTTCCCAGAGCACGGTGTTGGGCATTTTGTGTGTGTGTGGGGGGACAGGTAAGAACTGATGAAATGACCAGATTAGAGTCTCATAACTGAGCCACCAGCTTTCCACTGATGTTGATTCTGACCGCTTTAAGAGTCCAACGTGAGATGAACATGCCTCTTGTTTCTGGCCCTGTCTTGGGTCACTGCACGGTTGCAATACACTTCATATTGTTCCTGTTTGCCAAGCGCTCACCACTTGCCAGTGTCCCTCCTCACTCTGAATTCTGTGTGATGTGAACTTACTGGCCATATTCACTTGGACACATCTGTTTCGTGTCTGTAAGGAAGCTGGAGCTGGGAGCTGGCTCCATGGCGTGGGATTCTAATTCTGGAGATGGCATTTTGGATGTGTAGGAAGATGTTCAAAAACCTTTCTGATGGAGAGGGACAGAACCAATTTGAGAATCACATGGTTATATAAGAGCTGTTCCCATGCAGGCTTGGTTCACTCTCTGTTTTGTTGTGATTCATTCTGAAGAAGAGAGTGGAGTAGGGGGGAATTTTCCGTGTGCTCCTGCAAACATGCTAACATTTGAATGGCTGTTCTGAGATGGCGCTTGGGACAACGTACTGATAAGGATGAGGGCTGTCTATTTGACCTTGCTACCCTTGCCCTTACTATTTAAATAATTGCATTCCCCAAGTAGTTAGCCTGCTGTACATAGGTTTTTAGGTAGTCCATGGGAGGTTTATTGATTTTATACCACTAGAGTTGCATCTCCTGCCCTGGAAGTGGCAGCATTTCGGGAGCTTTTCAAGACCTCGGTCCTGTAGGGATCCTGCGATAATATCTCAGTTCATCTGAGACACAAGGCATAGACATCTGATGTAGATAGGAACAAATCATGACTTTCCAGTTTCATAAGTTTGCAGTCCCCCTTAAAGAGCTTCAGTGTTCAGCTGGATAAGGACATACAAGACACTGTTTTCATTCTTTTGACGTTTAACCAAAGGTGTACACTGCAATGGAGGCAAGGCAGAGGATAGATGAAAACAGCGTATCATTGTATGGCTTTTCTGTGGCTCCCAGTACTGTAAGGGGGATATGAAAGACACTCTCCATGCCCTCTAGAGTCCTTGAAAAAGTACCAAATGCTTGCTTTACCCTGGGGTTATATTGTTGTGCATAATATTACCGTCAATGAGGAAATGAACTCCAATTCTCTTGTCTCTCCATGAGCGGTGTATACGACACTTCTCAGACAGAACCTGTAGGAGCAAGGCCACAGGTCTTTTGGGTCCAAAGTCAAGGAGTGCTTGCTTGTTTCAACAGCCTTCAGCCTGCTTCCCACAGGTGCTAGGAGACCTTCCTTCCTAAATGTCACAGCAGCAAGCGTCAGCGCTTGTTCTCAGTACTGCATCCGTTGCTTCTCTTTTTGGGTTTCTCTTTCCCACTCTTCTCCCTGACTTAGAGACCCTTTTCCGTTTCTTGTTCACCCTTCTATGGAGCCAAACAAAGCAGTGAAAGAAAGGGAAAAGACAGTGAAGATTCAGTTTGTAACCGCGCATCACCCTTTATTCAGCCACAACCCAGGTGCTGGTCTTGTGTAGTTTTTATTTTTCCCTTCTCTCATTGTTCACACAAAGTGAAGTTACAAATTTTGATTTTGGTTCCCTTGATCAGTCTGCAGGGCTGTCTATGTTTACCTGAGAAGGGATGCACCAAGATCTTACTTCTTAGTTCCACCGAAAGGCTTTGCCTATTGTAGGGCAGTTGCTTCCTTGTTATTCCTGAGCTCAGGAAATGAGGAGGGCTGGCGTGTGGAAATCAGTGAGGCTCTGCATCCCAAGGGTCACCAGAGAGAGCACGTTTGGGAACAGGTCTGTCGGGAGAACAGCCAAGTGAGACCCCAGAGAAGACAGCTCAGGGCTCACCCTTCACTCTCTTCTGAGGAAAACATAGCAAGCCCTGAAGCTCCTTGGAGAAAGCCCATCTCTAGCTGGTTCCTTGTGGGTAAGAATACGCACCAGGTGTCAAAGGCTAAGGAGCTTTTATGGGTTCCAGCTGTCCGGATCACCAAGAGAGTGCATCTCTCTTGGTTACCTGTATGCTACCTTTATAGATCATGGGATGGAATATGGTCAAGTGGGCTTTTAATCTGCTCTAAATGTAAGAACCAAATTATCTGGTTCATTTAAAAATACCTAGTTATTAGCATTTATGATATTTAAGACTTTGAATCAATGAGCTTCTAGTCTCAAAGGTGAGTTAGAGAAAGCCTAGGCCTCTCTGGAACTCAGCCGATGACCACGCAGTCACTCTGGGTCTCCACATACAGTTTCCTCTGCTTGATGTTGTTCTCCTCCACAGTTCTCGGCCTGCTATTGCTTCTCTAGGAGAGCGTAGCGAGGGCCGCGCTAGCTCTCATCCTTTCCCAGTTCAGCTCTCATCGCTGCATTGCTAGCACTTGCTCCTAACCCGGTACCCTCCATGGCACTAGGACCTTGTTTACTTGGCACAGCATTGCATCCCTGTCACTCAGCATAGTTCCCATCTTCAGTAGTCATGTGGTGAGTGTATGTTAAATGAACAAATTAACGAATGAATTGGTGGATCAGTAACTAATTCTTCATGTAAGAAAGAACAGTTGTTTACTTGTGCATACATTCAAGTAGAGTCAAATATATATATATGAAAATATATAATATATATTATGGAAAATGAAGACTATAAAGAGTCCTCAACATTCACAAAGGGAATAAGAATACCATGTTAGTGGAATCCGTGGAATTTTCTAGTAAAAGCAATGATGGGAGTGAGTAGGCTGTGTTGAAGTGGGGGAGCAGGGATGAAGAACTAGGATAAAAAAAATTGAAGAATAGAATTATCTTTCTATTTCTGCTCCTTTTAATCCAGGTCATGGAATACATTTGCTCGAGCATTTGGAGTTTGGTAAATTTTAAAGTAGGAAATTATTTTTGATTATTATGGCTAAAGCGGAGGATTTCACAGTTGTGTGAAGAGTATGGTAGGAACTTGGGACAGCCTGGGGGTGATGTTGGTGAAGACCAGGAACAGGGACTGTGGGAACAGGAAGGAAAGGATAGATGTGAGAGCGAAGGTATAGGATGTCAGGGTTGGTGGCAGGCTGTGCGATGTAGAACAGCTTGTATGGACAGCAAACTGGGTGACTCTTCCCATATCTAGGGCATGTAGCTTTGACCCAGGAGACGAGTTCTTCCTTTGTGGAAATCAGCATCTCTGGTCTGAATGTGCTTCCCAGAACCCAGCTCTACACAGTGAGGCTGAATTCTCATAGCAGCTATTCCTGCTCCTATGCAGGAGCTCAGCGGGAGCCTATTAACCCCTTCCTTGCTACGGGGACAGCACTCAGGGTGCCATTTTTGAGCCCTTGTTGCAGAGAATCCACTGGCAGCTTGAGGTTGGATTTCTCAGTGGCTTGACCTGTTGCAGAGAAAGCTTTCTTCCTGATGTCACCCTATTTGAAGTGGTTTATGACAGCAGCCCAAACAGAGATGGAGGACCTCTGACTGACTCCAGGCCTTTTCTTTGACAGTATCCAGAAAGCCATCAAAGACCGAGTACTATTTGCTCATGAAACACTATCTAGGCAGTGTTTTGTTATTTAAAAAGGAAATCTTCAATGGAAAAAGAAAGGAGAATTTCCTATATCTGGTATAAACCACACACATTGGGTCTGGGGTGCTTTTCTTTAAACATCACTACAATTGTTTATGAGAGCATGAGCCAGAGAGCATGCTGGTTTGTAGAACATGAGCTGAAGAGAGAACCCAACTAAGATTTTGCCCAAGCTAGAGTTTATATTCAGCCAAGAAAGGAGGCCAGCACCACCTGCATGGGGGTGTAAGCACCTGCCTTCAGGTAGAGGAAAAAGGAACTGGAGGAGATAGTTAGCCAAGGACAAGGCCAATTAGGAAACTGCCGCCACAGGACCGAGCCTGGATCATGAGCTGTGAATGCCACAGAGAGAAGCACACAGATGGGAACTGAGAGGGCTGCGACATTGGGAGTAGAGCTAGCAAGAGGAAGATGCTCGGGTGACCTTAGAGAAAGGAGTCTCAGAAGTTTGTAGGGCTGAGCCCATGTCCCATGAGACTATCTGGTATGAATCAGCTGGAAATATGAAGGGTTTCTGGATGGCTGACCATCTTTAATGAAAAGAATTATTTTTGTTAAAGTTGCTCTATTGATTTGTTATGAAAAATTTAGTATATATTGGAAAAAAAAGGGAAAAAAACACTACAGGTTTGCCACTTTCACAGAAATTGGGAGCTTTTGTCAATATACTCTCTGTCTCCCTCCTGTGCACACGTGTCCTCTC
>NW_004949164.1:553987-588182 GCF_000317375.1 Microtus ochrogaster
TCCCTCCTGTGCACACGTGTCCTCTCCATGTCCCTCCTGTGCACACGTGTCCTCTCCTTCTCCCTCCTGTGCAGCTGATAATCATTTCGTGATAATAGCATAAGTCAGGTCTTAGCCATAGGAGTTGATTATCAGATGTGGCTCCACGCAGCTTGCTACAGTTCCCCTCTTTTGTTTTGTAAAGCAACAGGTAAGAGTAGAGGTCTGATCTCTGTTAAAAATGGAACATGTACTAGTGTCTGTCCAGGTGTCATCCACTCAGAGACCACTAGACCTGTCCCGTGTCTTTTTACAGAGGTGGGAGTTAGACACCAACCCACATGCAATCAGACTTGCTCTTCTTCAGGTTGATGTATGCTTGCCCCAAGTGCAGTGCACAAGCCCCGCATCCTGTGCTCGCTTACATCTCTAGCCAAGCTTGGGGAGACTGTCCTGCTTCAATGGCCGCGAAGGCCTGAATGATCATAACTGCATTGCGATGCTGTGAAACCCTTATGTGACAAATGCACCATAGGTATACCAGGGAGGCAAGCACCATTAAGCCTGCCAGGGCTCCTATTCCTGCCCACTCCCTCAGATGATCCATGGCTGTAGATGATCCAGGAGGGTAGTCCTTCTGCCAGGCTGGTATCCATGTGTGTGGAATTTGCAGTCACCATCGCCACTCACAGCTTTTCCAGTTGTTTTTCGAATTCACCAGACCAATTACCTAAAAGACAGCTAGACAATTCTTTAAATTTTTCATATCACACACAGCTCCAGATACTTCCATTTACAGTCAAGCTGAGCCAATTGCCAGAGGACATCTATCTGAATCATGGCCACAGCCGCGGCTGTGCTTGCAGCAGCAGCAAGGGCAGTCAGAACTGGTAGCGGAGGGCACAGAGGAGAGGAAGGGGAGGCAATCTTGCTTTCCCCTCCATGGCTTTCCTCTGCCTGCTCCTGTCATTAGGAGTGGTTTTGCCATGACCCCAGGAGCAGTCAGAAACCACTGCTCCTTCAGCAGTCCCTTAAATAACATACCCCAGCTCCCATATCCCCGTGGCTCATTTATTCCTGTCAGCTGAGTGCATGGAAGACACCTTCTCCCTCGTGCACCTCTTTGGCTTCCCTAGGAGCCCAGCTTCTGCTCTGAAAGAGCCCCGCTTAAACCATGTTTTAGGGAATTTGGGCATTGTCAATCTGTCTGGCTACTTCCTGCTGAGTGGGGACGTTGCATTCTTACGGGATTTTACTGCAATTTACTGCCATTTTCTAGCCGAGCTCGGACTCAGGTCGCGGCAGCAGGGGAGAGGCGAAGCGTGGTTGTGCTGCCGCAGCTGCTCACGCTCCACTGCAAACTCAGGAGGTCTTGATAATTCAATCCACATGAATATAACTCCCTTCCTTAGCGTACCTTGTTCGGCAGCAAAATTCAGATCTCTACCAACTTGTCCCAGGATGACACATTAAGATTGCCAGAGATGGCAAACCAAGAGGCAATTGTGTCACATTCAACAAAAAACCTCTCCAATGTGCTCCGTAACAGCTCGTTAAGAGCCAGAAAAATCAGGTGTGATGTTGAAGCACCCATTCTAAAATCCCATTCTCTCTTTTAGTTTCACTTTGATCCGTCCACTTTAGTCGCGGCCCTAATACCCCCAGCTCTCCCTTCTTCTACTGGCGAGAGTGGAAAACCTGCTTTTTCACGGATCCCCAGCCTTTACCTGAGGATTTTCCGGTGCACCCCTGACTGCAGCAAGTTCTGGGCTCCATGGAGAGAGGTTTGGAGGTTCCCCGTACGGGCCACCATCTGTCCCCGTACGGGCCACCAACTGTCGCATCTCACCCTTGACCCGCAAGGATGACACGACACTGGAGCTCTTCCTGCTGACAGTTTATTCAGGATCTTTTAAACAATTGTATCTCTCTCTCTTTTCCCCTCTCTCTCCCCTGGCAAACCTCTCTCAGCCCTTAAAAGGCACAGGCTGCC
The DNA here is from genome assembly GCF_000317375.1 of Microtus ochrogaster. NCBI lineage: Eukaryota > Metazoa > Chordata > Mammalia > Rodentia > Cricetidae > Microtus > Microtus ochrogaster. Next base: position 555,960 of record NW_004949164.1, read on the forward strand.
AACCCCGGATTGCCAGGTGGGCACTGCCCATAGGTTCACGCATATGCAAGCAGCTGACAATCATTGCGTGATAATAGCATAAGTCAGGTCTTAGCCATAGGAGTTGAATATGAGATGTGGCTCCATGCAACTCGCTACAGTTCCTGTGTTTACATGTAAGACAGTTAGATTGAATGCTCAGGGTAAGAGTCTGAGAGTGTGTGTACTAGACTCGTGTTCCCGTGTGGTCATGTATTTATGTCTGCCTTTTAAGGTTGTGTGATCATTCATGTATCTCTGTACCAGAAATAGGGAACATGATAGGAGAAAACTGGAAATGGAATGGCCTGAAGCTAATTTGTTGTAAGAATTAGGGAACAGAAAGAATTGATAGTCTCCTATAAAAAGCCATTGGCGCTGTCCTATTTTTAGGTTTCCTAGTGACTCAGCCCTATATATGGTGCTCAATTATTTTCAGTCCCGAGGATGAGTAAGTTTGCTGCATAAAGCTCCCTGTTACTAAGGAGCCACACTGGAGATCCTGGCCCTGCAGGGAGCTACCCTGAGTGGGAACTCCTGGTACTGTCATTCGGATGCTCCCTTTATCTCTGCAGTCAGTGCCTCTCTCTCTCCTCTCTGCATGCCTAATTATGTAATAGTGTCATCTTCTCCCACCCTCTCCTTCTCGTGAGAGAAGAAATAAGGTCTAGCCTGGGCCAAGCACATACAGCCAGAGCTGGTTGGATAAGCGTTGCTGTGTGGAATTGGCACTGTAGGCTCTACCTGGCACAGGGGCTTATCCTCTCTGAGTCTCTTTTCTCAGATTCATTCTTTGCTTCCATCCCAAAGAGTCTGAAACAGAGGCAGCCAAGGCACTGGGGAATCACAGGATGGTATTTTGAAAAGGTTTTCAGATCCCTCACAAAGTCGTGTCTGAGCACACAGGTGCAGCTTTCTTTTGTTGTGTGTTTAGCCCATGAATGTTTTCTTTACACTTTTTAATAACATTTATTTTGGGGATCAATATGATGATGTCCCTACAGGGGAGGCTTGGAGAGGAAATTATGAGAGAGCAAAACAAATGCTCAGGGAAAACCCCACCTTCACCAAGTGAGCCGGGCACAGGACCCACACCTTTCCTTCACTTGCTTTCACTGAGTTGTGGGATTCGTTTTTGTTGTTGTTGTGGGGCTTTTGTTGTTTGTTTGTTTGTTTGAGACAGGGTCTCGTTATTTTGCCTTGCTGGCTCAGAACTAACAGTGATCCCCTCATCTCACTCTTCCCGAGTTCTGAGAATCGAGGCACGTGCCACTATGCCTGGCAGAACTGTGTGTTTGTCTGTTTGCTTTTCAGGTCTTTTTGTAGAGCCCAGGCTGGCTTCTTACCTCCGACCACAGGGTGCCAACTCTGTAGTTTTGTCCTACCACACCTAGCTTCCAGAACTGTGCACCACAAATGTTCATATGTTATCAATAAAGTTAGGTAATTTCATAGATAAGCATTTCATAACAATGTTGGCCCATGCTTTAGGAATGGGTTCTTCCATACCTGTGCCCATGTGGGGGCATTTTTATATTTCACAGAAGGATTCTGTAAACATTTCTGAGTAACTTTTGACCACATTTAAGATTATTTCCTTGGGAACAATTAATCATAGGCGTCAGTCAAAAATGTGAGAATGCTTGTGGAACTCTTAAATTAAATTGAAATTATTGTTTGTACTTCTTAATTTAAAAATTTTTCTTGATACAAAAAATTTTGACAAAGATTAGTACAAGGTAGATTTTTAGTCATTGTTTTAAGTATTTTGTATTTGTGTTTTCAATTAACTATTTTGATATTTCTTTCAAAAAGCTCTAATTGTGTGTGTGCATGTGTGTGTGTGTGTCTGTGTATGTGTTTAAAGTACTTGGGTGCATGTGCCTGCAGAGGCCAGTAGAGGGCACTAGATTTTCTTGAACTGAACCTATATGCCTCTGTGAGCCCCTCCCATGTGGGTGCTGTGAACTGAACCCTAGCCCTCCATAAGGGCAACAGGCACTTTTAATCGTTGAGTGATCTGCCCAGCCCCTAATCACTGTAATTTGTATTTGCTATTGAAATTGTTCTATTTCCGAAAGAGGTTTTCACTGTGGATGACTCAAAACTCTAGATAACTGAAATGACTTAGAGAAAAGCCAACCACCTTCCTTTGCACATTAAACATACATACACACACACACACACACACACACACACACACACACACACACACACACACACACACGCATGCACCCCTCAAAACTGTTGGGAGCAGTGAGACCCCAGATCCTGAATTTCTTGTAATCCCCTGATCTGAGTGCCTACAGCTGCTCTGAGCACGAGACCTTCAGGAGTTCCTGATGGCAGGAGAGTGGTTTCTGGTGGGTTTGGCTGGGGCGTGGCTATCTCTATATAATCTGTTCCTGAACACAATAAAGGGGGCATTCTTGGGGAATTCAAGGATGACCCATGTCGCTGTCTCTCTGTCTGTGTGTGTCTGTGTATTTTAACCTCCAGCTCCCTCGCCCGAAGCTCGCGAACTGGGTAATAGCGCAGAGTGCAGACACGGGGGCACAGTGTGTGACAAAAACAAGTTAGATTTGTATTTTCAGATATTCTTCATGATTATTGAAATGACTATAATTCCACTGTGATATAATTGTATTATGTATTTTAAACCAAATGAAAATAAACCATATATTTTCCAAGAGAGGAGCTAGAACAGATGACTTTTGTGCTGTGGGCTTAGCTTTATCAGACAGGCAGTTATAGGTGTTTGGCTGTGTATGTCTCTTTTCCCCCTCCTGCAGAAACCATATTCAGGCTTTTCTCTTACGTTGGTCTAGGAACTCATGACTGAATGATTATTGTGATTTTGTAATGTCCATCTGAGCTCATTGTCTGTGCAACCAAGCAAATGCAAGGTGTCTCTCTGAGCGCTGTTGTTCTTTACAACCAACAGCCTGTGGTTAGCATAATGTTTGCTCTATGCTCCTGCAGACATTTTATCACCAGAATTGGAGTTTGTAAATATTAGCCTATTGATCTTTTCTGCTCCTCTGGCGAATATCATCAATCCTTGTTGCATAGGTAAAGGATAAAAGTAAATCCCCAGGTAGACGACTGTTTGTATGGTTGTGGAATGATGCAAGGTGGTATGACCACATAAAAATCTCCAAGCTTTTTGAGAGGCTTGAATTTTATTTGATTCATAAAATCTAAGCAGTTGTGTCCCGTTACTCAGCCTTGTGACTTGTGACATGTATCATAATGATCAGACTAGAAATGATCAAATAACATGCTAAAACTATACTTGATTTATTCTGCAGAAACTTCCTGCCATTTGCTTTATTTTTACATTTTAGGATCAATTTATTGAAGAGTCTAGAGTTCCTCCAGATTCTTCATCTATCTAGGAGATTATCACCTAACTAAGAGACCGTCTTATTCCATGGAGTCACCAAAGACCAGCTTTTAGAGTGACCACAGATGTATAAGCGTGTAGCCTCTGAGAGCAACCGTCTGCCATCACTGTATCTTCCTTGCATGATTGCACATGTTATGGAAACCATTTTTTCTTTTGGTTCAGAATAAAGGTGAATGTCTTCTCATTAGTCCTGTGGACCCATTCAGGGATGCAGAAGCATCTTCCAGTATTCAAGAAAAAGTATACATGTTAGTATTTCCATCCTCTCCAGAAAAGAAGTCTGGAGTTTACAGATTTTGTTCAATAGTAGAATGCTTGCTTAGCGAGAGCACAGTGCTGGGTTTAGTCCCAGCATGGTTGGAGGTTGGAGGGGGTCTAAATGATGATGAGGGAGGAGAAAGGGGAGAGGAAGAGAGAGAGAGAGAGAGAGAGAGAGAGAGAGAGAGAGAGAGAGAGAGAGAGAGATTGATTCTGATTTCTTCTAAGGTCATGTGGCATATTTCTGCTGTCTGCTTTTTGTGCACCTTGAATTAAGAATTACTTTTCTATTGCAATTTATTTTGGATCTTTTCATGTAATCAATAATTCTTAAAGTAGCATTGTTCTGCACGTCACAAGCCATGCTCCTTCAGACAGTTGCCTACTTTTAAGTGTATGTGCCTGTTTAAATACTGCCACAGTGCACGTGTCTGTTTTCCTCACTGCCTTTGAAGGCTTGGTTCAAATCCTACTGAAACCCCATCAACGCACACCATTGACACGGGCAGACTCAGAGCATCTAGCCATAGACGAACGATCTCAACTGAGACAAGGCAGCAGCCCCAGAAACAGTTTTCATTTTGAGCACAAATTAGAAGTTATCCGCCAAACTAAAGAAAGCATTGCTCATCAGAGAAAACAAACAGAATTCAGGATCTCCACAGCTGGACACTGACAACATCTGCAGAGTATTCCAGAACTCTCTGGCACATGAGGCGCAAAGACCAAAGAAACCAGGCACGTCCAACCCCATGATGAGCCAGGTGCTGAGACTGACGGGCGGAGGATGGAAGTCTGCCTGTGAAGTAACCCCACAGGGAAAACAGACATGTTTGCATGAGTGAAAGTCTTAGCAGGGAAATGAGGAGTCTCAGGAGAGAAATAGAAACAGTGGGAAGCAGCCAAGTGGAAACTCAAGAAATAAAAAGTCTAGTTCCCAAAATTCCCCAGTAGGTGATGAATCTGTAAATGTAAACTCTTGACCCACACGAGGACAAGTGTGAAGTCTTCCAGCTCCTTCCACTTGCACTGATGAAGTAGAAGCAGATAGGGCAGTTTGCTTCCTCTGGTAGACCTCATCCTTGGTAGCCTCGAGGAAGCCAGATTGGTGGTATGCACAGTGAAGGGAGAGACTCGAACTAGGCTGCAGAGGAGGACCCTGGTTCCTCTGTCTTTGATGTGACCCTCTAATTTATGCAGCTGGTGTGTCAGGCCTTTGGAGAGCAGCTCTGTGTCTGTCCTTGGCTTTTTCTGTTGTGAGGCCCTGAGAGTAGTTCAGCCTTGGGTGTTTCTGTCCTCTTCCCTGCAGAGCCGAGTGTGGGCTGAACAAAGGAGCAAAGCTTCGATCTGACCACCACTGTTCCCCTTCTGACTTTCTCTCCTAATTCTCACGTCCGTATTGCTAATGCTTTAAGGGAGATTTATAAGAATTCGTATTAATTCTTGCCACATTACTTACTATGATGGAAGAATATTTACTATTTTAGCAATCAGGTTGTATATGCTCATCCCTAAAAGTGAACATATTGGCCATTATAAACGGACCTGCCTTTTATCACCGATCCCTACTTTTGTGTTAAACATTTTCCTCAACAACCTCAATGACTGAGTTCATCCTTCAGGATGATTCTTGTGATAGTCATCCCTAAACTTTCTTCCCTGAAAAATTATTACACGTATTGTAATGTATCTGTTGACTCTTGATCGCTCTGCTGTGTCAGCCTCCAGCCACTGAACCACGAGCATCTTAGGTCCTGCATAGTAAATGATTCTATCAGGTGTCCACCCCTCTTGACATTCTGTAAGGTTTATGTGACAAAAGGAAGACCAGCAAAAGTATGGCTCCTTGTGAAACAATAGACCCAGGGAGAGAATGGGACTAATGTTTTTGGTGTGCTTTTATGATCAAATGGCAGGGATGTCTTAGGTAGGGGTGCTTAGAGAGGGACCTTCCTTGTGGAGCTTATTGCCTTCTGCTGCCACTAGATGGCAGCATCTTTGCATAGTTTTGCACACACTCCCTGGGCCTCTGAGCAGAGATGAGAGCAGACAGCAGGTTAACGCCAAGCCCCTCCCTAGTTCACTCCTGTGAGTCTGATTCAGTTTGGATAAACCAAACAGCAAAGTTGCTTTATCCTTTGTTTGTAAGGGATGGGGCGGAGGAGAGGGAGGAAATATATCTTACATGATATCACACACATTTAAAACATTTAATACTTTATGAAAACGTGTATATAGTATTCTTTTCTCTGATAAAATAACCAATTCCGTCTGTCCTGGCTGCCTTGTTCAATACCCATCTCAGCGATAAACGTTTTTCTTTTATGTGGAATGCATTGCTGTGTCCTAGATACAAATCTTTATGTACACTTCTCAGTTTACTTTAAAATCAACTGGGATTTGCTTGCTAACTAGGTGTGTATGTCTGTCAAAAACCCCTGGCTGGTATGGAGAACTTCAAAGGCGACCCCACCTATGTGTTTAGGGCAAAGACATCTCCAGCAATGGCAGGCTGTTCAAATGACACTGAATAAATGGGATGGCCACAGGGAGGGCAGCTTGGTGAACACCACTGATTTGAGACATGCTGCAGAACCACTCCCCAAACCCATACTTTATCACATCTGGACAGATGTGGAGAATCTCGTGGCTTCTGAGCCGGGCCTGTCTTAGGCATGACGCTGGTCACTGGGCAGGCAGATGTTTTTCCAGGGAAGTTTATTTGTGCTACTTATAGCCATATATAAGGATATCTATACTTATATCCACAGAAACAGTGGTCTCCCAAATCAGGGATTTGGAATCTCTCATTACTTTTATTTTTGAAGAATTAATTGTATTATTTTAAGTTGTGTGTACCTGTATGTACCTGTATGTGGATATGTGCCCACAAGTGTCGATGCCTGTGAAGGCCAGTGGTGCCTGCTTCCCTGGGGTTGAAGTTACAGGCAGTTGTGAGCCTTGTGACATGGGTGCTTGTAACCATTATTTTTATTGTGATAAGCCACACAAAACAGTCACCTAAAGGAATTCATTCATTGCACTCACAATGTGGTATACCAGCACTCTGATGCCAATAACCATTGTACTTTATCTTTTCATTTTGATATAACTTCAAATTGGAGAAAAGGTATAAAAATAGTCCAAGAAGAAGGAAATCTTTCATAACTGTCAACCAAACGCACCCTTCCCATTCCATTGCTCATTCATTGGTTGGTGTGTTCTGCCTTTGTGTCTCTGCATGTGTGCGTAGACACATGCACATTCTCCTCTACTCCAACACTCTTGCAGGCATGGTGAGGCCCTGGGCCTTGTGTCCATAGAGACCGTGGCTTACACTTCTTTAACAAGGCCAGTAGTACAGTTGTAAACCCTGAAAATTTACGGTTCATACAATACCCCGTCTTTCTCAAATTTCACCAAGTGTCACTCGCATGTTTTTCCCTAGTGCAGGATCCTTCTGCACTCAGTTGCTGTCAGAACCCACAGAACTGATTTCCTTTGTGTTCCTCGACCTTGGTGTGTCCCGAGGAGTGCTGCTCACTGCCTGTTTTGCTGATGTTCAGGCTTCTACTGTATCTTAGGCTATCCTTGCTCTGTGGAAATGTATCTTGATTTTCAGTATTAACTTTGTAAACATTGTTAATCATACAGTTCCTCCAAAATTCTGTTGGGGTGACATTTCTTAGTTTTACTGTGTAAGCCTGTTTTACTCCCATGGGCTGCAGCAATAACGGATTTAATTCCCCAGGAGCACATTGAGAATCTGCAGCTTAACTTTGTATTCAAGAGTCTGTAACCAGAGTTTTATGACATCAGGACCCTTAGGCAGAATGGAAAGGTCTGCCATGATGCATTCTGGGTAAAGCCACTGTTCTTTGTGCATTACTGCGGAGTTTGCTGTTGCTGTGCTCACCTCTCAGATACTGAACGGGAGTTTGCAGTGAGAGTGGTTGTGAAAACTAGGCCACGCCTTCAGTGGGACACGAACTCCTGAGGCCCCGGCTGGGCTCTCATCTTTCCAGGGCAGGATGCATCACTGTGCACCCCACCCTTCAGTCTGACTTTCCCCCGCCGGGCAGGGTCCTGCTTCTACCTGGGAATAAGTCGGTTGTTCCAGTTCTGCTTTGCAGCTAATTTCTCGTGACTTCTTTAGGTCATTATTTTCCAGCTGACACCAGGAGCAGGCTCTTGAGGAAGTGGCATGGCATTGCATTCTCCTCTCCAGCCCCTCACCCAACCTCTCCTAAATATTTGCTTCTTCTGACCCAGCCTGATGAATCTGATAACAACTTGGCATGAAAATGTTTCTGCTCTTGTTGTAGCGGATTAAATGGCATGGACAGACAGTGACAGCTGTTTGTTCCTCCTAAGGAGGAGTTCTCTGCTGCTTTGAACTCATGCACGTTTATTTTGGAATTGATGTGTGATTAGCCAACCCCTTACACAAGAAGAGAACTAAGGCTTCAGCTAAAGGTTAAAGCTCTGTTGCATTGCGAAACACAGGTTAGTTTCCCTGGGCTTCCTACCAATGCTTACCTTTCCTTTGGGGATTCCAACTGCACTAGCTGCCACATCTTCGTCTCCTTCCACCCAGACAAGCTCCTTGTGTTTCTTTGTCAGCAGCGTGTGCTGCCTTCTCATGAATTCTGGTCAGGTGCCTCAGAAACTGTTCTTCCGTTTGCGTTTGACTGATATTATATCATGATTAGACTCCAGTTAGGTTTTTTTTAAGGAACAGAGTAGAGGCAAAGGACCCTCCATCACAGCATGAAGGGATGTGTGCTGTCTCTTGACTTTTAACACTGTTCTTATGGTCTTCCTGTGCTCTGTAGTTTGCGGTTCAATTGCTATTTCTTTAAAGTGAAATACTGTGAGTTCTGCTTTTAACTCTCTGTATAAAATGGGGGACACTCCGAGTCAGGATACAGAACCAGAGTGTTGCTTCATCTGCTCCGAGTTCTTTTGCAAATTTTAACCTCTACCTGAAAAGCATGGTTATATTATGTTGACAAAATATACCAAGTCTTGAGTGCTCCTCCGGGATTTTTAGGGTGATTCTCAGTGGATTCTGAGCTAAATTCCTACAAAAAGCACAAGAGAAGTGAAGTGATTTTCAGTATTAGTTAACGTTCTCCAGGACACAGGAGTGAGCGAGAGGAGCTAATTATCAGAAGTTGCTTACATGGGTCTTAGGAGTTTCTCACCTGCCTCCTACAAGATGGAAACCCAGGACAGCTCATTGTCATGGAAGGCCGGGGCACAGAGAGCTGATAGTCTGAGTCCAATGAACCTAAAGTCTGAGAAGTAGGAGCCCAAAGGCAGAAGACCCATGCTCTAGCCAAGGCAAGTGTAGATTTTGTTTCCCTCCACGTTTTTCGTTCTCCTTGAGTCTTTACTAGACTAGATGGTGACCACCATATTGGGAGGGTCACCTACTTTACAGACCTATGAAGGAAGTGTGCTTAACCAGATGTGGGCAATTACATGGTCTACTCAAGCTGACAGCCGAAATTAGCTGCTGTGTTCTGAATGTTCCCCTCCAAATCAGGTTGAAATGCGATTGCCATTGTAATGGTATTAAGAAATGTGACCTTTGTCAGGTGGTGGAGGCGGCACACGCCTTTAATCCCAGCACTCAGGAGGCAGAGGCAGGTGGACCAAGTTTGAGGCCAGAGAGAGTTCTTGGACGGGCTCCAAAGCTACATGGAGAAACCCTGTCTCGGGAGAAAAAAAAGTGTGACCTTAAGGAAGTTATTCAGCCATACAGACTCCACTCTCATGAATGGATTAGGGGGATTATTGAAAGAGTGGCTTAGTTATCACTGGCGTGGATGCAAAGGATATGGTAAGGCCTCGTCCTTCTATCTACCATATGCTCTGTTTCTTCCCGCCACACCGCCTTTGGGACAGCCCTCACCAGACTGATCTTGAACTTCCAAGTCTCTGGAATATTGGGCCAAATTAGCTTCTATCAATAATAATGTATTCAATCAGTGGCATTTCCTTAAAGGAACAGAAAAAAAAAGATGAAGACATTAGCCATCCCATTAACCATCCTACTAGAGCGAGCCTTCCAGTTTCTGACTTCCCATCCAAGTGACCCTACCGGCATTGATTTTGAGAGGAGGAAATTTATTTCTGTCTGTGAGTTGTTCTGGAAACTGATTTTAATCAAATATATATATATCCCAGAAATAGAAGTAAAATAGGTATGGATTTATATCGTTTCATTCACTCATGACTCCTCTTGGCCTTCGTATACACTGAGTATTAAACAACAAGTCAACCTAAAGGGCTGGAGGAGCCCACACACTTCCAGGACTTAGTCCCCCAGCGGCTCAGTCAGCCACTCATTGGCAGTGCACCTTGGACAACTGTCACAGCGACGTCCTCGGCACAGGGATGGGAATGAAATAAAACCCACAGCAGAGGAAAACAAATATGGGTAGGCTTTCAAAATGAAGCTACTATTTAGAAGGTCACCTTTGTTTATTTCCTAAGGTTTCATTCCGCTTATGGTTCCTGGCACGCTCTCAAAATTAGTGTGCTGTAACTTGAATATCACTAATCATCTATGCTTCCAATTGGAAAGGAAAATTAATTTGCTCTGTTGCTGGGGAACGGTGGTACCAAGCCCTGTTCCCGTGGTGCTCCTGCACCCCCCTTGCTCGGTTGTTCTCGCTGCTGGTGTTTCTTGCTTGGTGAGTGGTTCATAGCCAGTGCTATGGTGTCAGGAGAATTTGCCGGCTACATATGTACAGAAGGCTTCCAGGCTGGGCAGAGAAAAGTAAGTTTATATACGTCAGCCCCCAGTCTTCCTTAGAGCAGGCTGTGCTTAGAGAACCGACCATCCATCAAAGTACCCAGCTGGAAAGGCGACCTGTGATTCCTTGAGGCTTTTCATTTCAATCCCATTGAGAACACTTCCTCCTGTTTTCTACCTGATTTTAAACATACTGGGTGTGTCTGTTTCTGCGTGGGGCCCCATCCCCCCTGAAATATGTACCCAAAGTGCTCCCTAAATATTTTCTGCTGCTATAGCAGCTCTATGCCTTGTCACTGAGCTGTGTATTCCCACTGATTTATCAGAATCATTTGGCATAAACTATACATATTTCTGAAAGCCATGAAATATGTTCTTTTATTTTCTTTAATTTTTCTTGCTATTTTTGTGTTTGTACCAGTAGCAGTGACAAGACAATGATTGGTTCTAGGTTTCCATTGCTATTTTTATTCTCCGATTCTTTCTAGGTTTTATCATCACCAGGAGAAATTATTCTGTTTTACTAGACACACCATGTCACAGTGTTTTCTCGTTTTCGTTATTCTCAGTCACCTTAAAGTTGTTCCCTTCATTGAGTTGATGCATTGCCATACATCTTGATATTTAAAAAATATTAAATTTATGTTTAATCACGTGCACATTGCATGCCTGTGTGTGGTGTCTGCTGAGATCAGGAGAGGGCTTTAGATTCCCCGAATCTGGAATTACAGGCAGTTATGAGCTTTCCAGTGTGGGTCTTGGGAACTGAGCTTGGGTCCTGTGCAGGAGCAGAAAGTACTCCGAGCCATCCCATCTCTTCGGTTCAGCTTTGATGTTTTTACTTATTCGATATATTGTGGTTCTGTGATTTTCTATTTATAAACACAAGTCAACCAAGCATGTTTGCTCTTAACAGCTTCTCTTTTCCGCGTGTATACCTGGGTGTTTGAAGATGTTCATGGCTCTTAGTCTGGCTGTTGCCTTCTGTTCTCTTTGTTCTTTAGCAGTGTCTTCCATGGAAGGGCTTTGTCACCGCTAGAGATCAGGAGATAAGCAGGCCTTCAATCCGGAAGCAGTCCTCTTATGTGATGCTTTGCCGTTCTCAGGAAGTTCTGAATAGGAAATGGCAGTGAAGGGATCGTGTCTGGGAGTCTCTGGGGAGCTTGTGCAAGTACAGAGTTGTAAAAGGCCACCTTGAAATTAATTTATGCAGCTTGCTGGACTCTCCCCAGAAGTTCTTTCTGGTAAAATAAAAATCGTGTATTCTCTCCCATAGCAAGCCCTAGAAATTAGCTTTGTTCTCTGCTCTGCCATTCCAAATACTACTCAGAGATTGTATGTCTAACCTGTCACCTCCTGTCATTAACAGTCACTTTCAAACATCACAGGCGAACTTCCAGTTAAAAGCCTGCCCACCCTTCTGCACTGAGACTGGAGATGCTGTCCATTCTAATGTGAGGAGCATGGGCCGTTTGTTGGCTTTTGAGTTGGTCGAAGGGAAGAGGGGGAGCAAAGGTTTGAGAAGCGTTTGAAGGGGACTCTGTGTATGGGTCTGTGGCGGGGCAATTGGACCGAGCAGCGATTTGGTTTCCCTCGCCCTGGAGGGAGGACTTGCTCCAAGCCTGACAACGCCTTCCGTGATGTGCCAGTGTTGTCGTCCCGTTCCAACTGGACAGTGACATTTGCTGAGCCATTTTAAAGCAGTGTGGGCAGTGGCCAATTTGTATTGTGAGATGGTCACTCTGGGTGACAGCCTGCTGTGAAGCCCAGATTAAAAGTTTGGAAGGAACAAACACTGATACGCTCACCCTCACATTCTCCCCAAATCCCTTTCCCTTTTCCTCCTTGTTTTTCCTGCTTCTGAAGTGTAATGTGCTGTTTTCCTTTTCCCTGTCTCCCTATCCTCCCCACCGCCTTGCTGTGTGTTCCCTCCACTCTGACTTTCCCCACTCTGCCGTGTTTGGGGGCATTCTTAACCTATCGGGGAAACCAGTTTAAATCTGAAGTGTTCTAAGGCAGTGTGATTTTTATAGTGGAAAACTATAGGCCTCGGGGATGGCATTTAGAGGCCGGTGATAGAGGCGAGACTGCCATGTGTAGCTGCGTGTGAGCGCTTTTAGGGTTATAATGCAGTGTCAAAGGTGGACTCCACTGTATTGTGGGCCAGCTGATTTCATTTTAGCCGGATGCTGACCTCTCTCTGCCACGTAATTATCAGTTTTTCAGCCGTAGATCATAGCGTGGCTGCCGTTCAATGAGTAGAACCAGGTGCTAGAGTAGGGAGTTTTTACCCAAGGGACCCAGTGGGCGCACACACCCTTGGACATCTAGCCAGCAATGCCATTTAAACTCAATTGCTTGATGCTGGATTACGAGAGACCTGACATTTGTCCCCAGACAGCTGCTCAATGCAGATGGCTGATGAGCTCCGAAGCTTCAGGCTGACATGTCCAGATGCCCAGGGGTAAACTGATCCTTTTCTTTTTAGGCACAGTGTCTGTGCTGACTCTTTAGAAAAACAATCACAAGCCATTTCAATTTCTTTTCCAGCTGAAGCTTAGGGCCTCAAGTTTTGATGATTAAACCGGATTGCTAATATCTTTCCCCAGGCATCATAAACAGAAGTAAGCTTGCCTCCTTTCATGGGTGTCTCAATGAAGTGGGACCTTTTAGTGCTGTATACTAACAACAGAAAAGTGAGCTGGCTGGTGACACCCTCACGGCGGGAATGGCGTGAAGCCTGGGATGGATAACTCATTCTCTTGAGATGTGTATGTGAGCTGGGGTAAGCTGGGCAAGGTTCACGACAAAAGATTTAAGCCATTAGTCAGGGTCTCATGCACGTCATTAAGGAATTGGGTAAGTGCTTCCAACAGATGCAGGACTGGAGTGGAGCTGTGTGTTACAATCTTTTTTATATCTATAAGGTTTTATATATGACACAAGCTAGGACACGTATGTTTCACCAAAAGATACGCAGATGTGACTCACCAGCGTCCTCATTAGAGTGACATCGACTTTAAACCCTGAGTGGCAATCCCTGATTCACTGCCGTGATGCCAAGGGAAGACAGGATGACCTGGAAGTCCAACGACTTCCTTAAGATCATCCAACTGTTGGATGATTACCCAAAATGCTTCACTGTGGGAGCAGACAATGTGGGCTCCAAACAGATGTAGCAGATCCGCATGTCCCTGCGAGGGAAGGCTGTGGGGCTGATGGGCAAGAACACCATGATGTGGAAGGCCATTCGGGGGCACCTGGAAAACAGCCCAGCCCTGGAAAAACTGTTCCCGCATATCCGGGGGAGTGTGGGCTTTGTGTTCACCAAAGAGGACCTCACTGAGATGAGGGACATGCTGCTGGCCCATAAGGTACCAGTTGCTGCCCATATTGGTGCTATTGCCCCATGTGAGGTCACTGTGCCAGCCTAGAACACTGGTCTGCAGCCCAAGACAATCTCTTTTTCCCCCCAGGCTTTAGGCATCACCATTAAAATCTCCAGGGGCACACTGAAATTCTGAGTGATGTGCAACTGATAAAAACTGGAGATAAAGTAGGAGCCAGTGAAGCCACGCTGCTGAACATGCTGAACATCTCCCCCTTCTCCTTTGGGTTGATCATCCAGCAGGTGTTGGACAATGGCAGCATTTACAACCCGGAAGTGCTTGACATCACAGACCAGACTCTGCACTCTCACTATAGGGTGTCCAGAATGTTGCCAGTGTTTGCTGCAGATTGGTTACCCGACTGTTGCTTGGTGCCACACTCGATCATCAATGGGTCCAAGCAGGTTCTGGCTCTGTCCGTGGAGACTGAATATGCCTTCCCACTTGCTGAAAAGGTCAAGGCCTTCTTGGCTGATCCATCTGCATTTGTGGCTGCTGCCCTTGTGACTGCTGCCACCCCTGCTGCTCCTGCTGCTGCTGTTACTGTAGCCTCATTCAAGGCTGAAGCAAGGAAGAGTTGGAGGAATCAGATAAGGATATGCGATTTGGTCTCTTCGACTAACCCTCTCAAAGCAACCAACTCAGATAGCTTAGTCTGAGAAACATGGAAATAAAAGCTTACTTCTGTTAAAAAAAGTATAAAAGATATGCAGATGTGAGCATGCAGGCTTGGGGAATCATTTCCACCATGGTGGTCTGTCTTTGACCTTTCCAAAGCCACCAATGCAGGCAGTGTTCAGTGCTCTTTCTGGCTTATGGTCGTCAAGGTTCTGTATGGAGCCAACAGGGAAGAGAGCGGCCTTTTAGAAGGAATGCAATTTTCTCTGGGCTTTGCATGTAACAAGCTGATATCAAAGCAGGGTTTTACCCCATGTATATCCCTTAAGGATTACTGAGGCCAGATGTTGTCACAAGCCTTGAAGCAGTCAGAGGAGGTAGAAGTCCATGGTTGTCATAAAAATCCTTTCGGAGACCCTGCTGTAATTATTATCTCAAAAGTATTATCAGAACTCTGAGATTTTGAAATATATCTTCTTTATTCCACTTGAAATAAATTCTCTGATTATTGGTCCTATTTATAACCACAGGAATATTTGAAACCGTACATTCCAATGGAAATCAAAGGAGTTTTAGACATTGAATCCATTGCCACTGTGATATGTCTCCTCAGTGACCCTCCTTGGACACTCAGGTGGTCACTCAGGCCAGCAGATAGTGTCATACACAAGGGGAGCTCCAGCCCTGGTTCTTGGTGGTGAAGTTAGAGAACAGGGCATGATATTGCTGCCCTCCAGTCTAACTGCAGAGTGTGTCTCTAGAGCTAAAGGAGTATGTTTTAAATTCTGAGCTACTGTAAATGTAATTCTTAGAGATATTGTATAAGTCAGATTACGTTATAATACAGAAATAGCATTTCACATTTCACTGAAGAGTAAAGTCTTGCAAAATGTGTTTGCTATAACAGAAGCTTCTGCGTGTCCATTCCCACCTCACCAGGACCCAGGTTCCCTGAGGCTCTCTACCCCCTTGGCTCCACAGCAACGATCAACTTGCTCAGAGCTCACTGAGATGGGGAACAGGGTGGGTTCTGTGAATATCGCCTTTGGAGCCTCAATTTGCTGTACTGAATATTTGTAGGAATACTTGGCTCAAGTGTCCCAAGGAGCTGCTGCCTTTCTTTCTCAGCATGTGTCTGCTTTCAGGCTGCTGACAGGAGACTGAGCGTTGCCGTGAGTTCCAGTTCTGTTGGAATTGATAATGTTTCAGCTCAGAAACAGTCACTGGCAACTGACTGACACAGCTTAGCTGGGCACATGTTGTGACTCTTGAGACAGAGTTCACCTTTTCCCCATTTAACTGGTGAAGCCCCCAAAAGAGGGAGAGAAGTGTAGTCAACAATCCTAGTGTCTGGATGGGGCCCCGGGAGACAGGGAAATGTAAACTTGTTGAAATGCCTTTTAGTCTTATGTTAAAGCATCAAGAGAGCATTTCCTGGGCATTACGAGTTAGTTTTGTTTCTGAAATATCTTAAGTGGCTCAGAAGAGCACTTCATTTTGAAATGACCTTTTTTTTTTGGTTGGAATTTTTAGATAAAACCGCAGTCTCTCTCACCTCAGCCTTCACACAATTCTAAAGAACAGGGTGTTTCAAAGGAGAAGAGGATCAGAGCTGAAGGTGACAAGGGACCCATCTGGAATCAGTGGTGTCCATAGGGAACTGCTGTTTGTTTTTTGTTTGTTCTGATGTTGTCCTCACCGTGGCCCTGAACACTGTCTTTGAGAATTATCTTCAGGATGGTGGCTGGGGGCTCTTCTCACCCTGGCTCCTAGTACTATCTGGTCGTTTGTATCCTTTATGTGTTCTAAAATGTTTTTGAAATAGTATGTGATTAATCTCGAAACTTTCCTTTTCCTGGACGGGCAATAGTGTACAGTTCCAAAGCTCTGACACAGTAGGAATCTCCCAGCACTTTCCTCTAGGGCTTGTTTTCCTCTTTAATAGAGGCAAGGATTATTCCTGGCTTTTTTGACGAATTTTAGGTTTTTTATTTAGCACCGATTATACTCAGGGGAAGGTGAGGTATAAATACATTCTTTAAGCTCTATACACTTTACAGGTTCTCATAAATTAAAAGAGAAACAAGGTCTGGTTTTAGGAATAAAGTAATGAATTACTTGTAGTTAATAATAATAAGTTGATTCTCTCTGTGTATCTACATGTATATGCCCGTATGTCCTTGTGCAGCGTGCCACTCTGAATGAAGGACACATTATGTCCAGTGCAATCTTTTGAACTATCACCCAATGCCTATTATTATTTAGATATTCTAAAAAAATATTATGTCCATTGTATGAGCTCTGGTGGACTCAGAGATACATAAATGTGTACATTTAGGAGTTTTATAAACAAAAAGTACAAGGGAAACATCTCAGCTGCAACTTGTCTCTGAAGCTTCTTTTTTGTGTGTTTTTAAAGTATTTTATTTATCTCTAATTTTTATGTGTGTGTATATGTGTGTTTTTGTTTATATGCACCACACGCATGCCCGAGACCATGGAAGCCAGAAGAGAGGGTTGCATCCTCTGGAATATGGAGCAACCATGTGGGTGCTGGGAACTGGACCCCAGTCTTCTGCAAGAGCAGCCAGTGCTCTTCACCGCTGAGCCATCTCTCCAGCCCCATTCCTGATCGTCTTATCTTTTGAGTCCAGTATGTTTGAATGATTCAACATCGCTGCAGTGTTTGTCCCCGATGCTGCTGTGAGGTTTGACGGCATAGCTTTAAAAGGATCTGAAGCAGAGCAGAAGCCCATTAATGCTCAAGCTACACTTGAGTGAGTCTTTAGAGCAGCACACTTCTGACAACTTCTGGGCTAAGGATGGAGAGAAACAGGCTGGCAGCCACTTGGATGTTGGCCTTAGAAACTCTTCCGTATGCTCTCGGGCTATCATCTAGACCTTGGTACCCACTCTGCTCATTTGATACTGACATTTTTGATATTCACACATGGACATGCAGAGAAAATGATGATGGCTGCCTATCTGACAACAATTAATTTGCAAAAATCTCTCTCCCCCAAGTTTAGAAACACTAAAATTCGGAGGAGTGAGAAAAGGCTTCTTAGAATCAATGAAAGATGGTAGTGATAATTCTGAATCCTACTAAGTAAAAACAGAACTTACAGAATTTTCAGTGTGAGCTGAGAATCATCTCTGAATTGTGGAGTTTCGTAAGAGTCATAATTCAAAATTGTAAATCCAGGCTCTAAGAGTTGAAGTGTCTTCACTTCCTAATGTAAAGCACCGTTCTCTTGCGATGCTCACAGATATTAACAATGCATTCAGAACATCTGGAGTGACTCAATTTGCATATTTAAATAAGGGATTAAAATTCTTTTTTTCTTAATAAGTCAGCTGCTTGTTTTTACTCTTAAAAATCCTACTTAAAAGATATTCTTTTAATTAAAAACAGGAAGATCCAGGGAAAATGTCAGCTTTTGCTCCCCGGCACATCTCAAGTCATAGCTGCTTTCTCTTACAGTGTTGAATTTTGTAGCCATAGCTTGTCATCTTTTTAGAAATATGAATAAAGCAAAAAAGCTAGTATGGCATTTCTTTTCAGGGTCTCATTAAACATTTTTAAAAAGCCTGTTCAAGGACTACTTAATTCTGTCTAATGTCTGACTTTGTTGTCAGTTGTCCACTAAGCAGCCAGCCTGCAGTTGAATGTCAGGGCCAGGACCTGTGACTGGTAGGACAGGAAGACTAACAGCGAAGGTTGTAGTGCTCTGTAGAACATTGTAGCTTTCCAGGTAACCTAGCAACCTTGCCGTCAAGTTCCTTCTGGAAACACAATGTATCCTTTTCTACTCCAAACTGATCTTTGACCGCAAGGCTCCTTTTTTAGCACCCTGCCAGGTTCTTCAATATTAAGCTATACAAATCTTTATACATGTTTACTGTTTTTAGGAGTTCCATGTTTAACGTCTAGAAACTTTTGCTTCATCTGTCATTAAACTCTTGAAGTCACATAGAGTTTCCATTTGCTAGGATTCATATTTAAAGACTGCCCACTGTGGCTGGTGCCTCCTGCAGCGGGTTTAGCGTGTTCAGAAGCAGGTGTCTGAGATTATGCATAGCTTAGATTTTATCTAGGGGTTCTAATATGACTTCTCAGTAATTCTTTTTGTGTGAATGAAAATTTCAGGAGCTAGGCCTGGAAGGTGAGCAGAGAGACACCCAGGACCGGCATACCCACTTCAGAAGTTAGTGATGTGCTTGTGCAGGCAGCCTTAGAGAAAGCGTTTGTGTTCTCTTATCTTCCACAGCGGGGGGCCTTTTACTCCTTGTGGGAAGTGCTTCTCAACAGCTGCCTTTTGTTTTCCAGGGAGCTTGGAGCCATTCTGTTTTCAGAACCCCCTGAAACTCATTAGTTCAGAGTAACTTAGAGTAAGCGTGAAGAAAAATATCCTAAGACACTGAACTGAGTTCAAACCTCTACACTTTGCGCACTGTGATTCTCGCTCTTCTGTGACTCTCATTTCTACTTTCTCTGCTGTGCCCCTCCCTCTGTCACTTAGAAATGCTGCCACACCTGGACTATTGTAGAAAATGAAACTGTGTTTCGCCAAGGTAGATGTTTCTTTGGTTATTTGAGGGTTTTCTGTAGCAATTTGGTAAAATCCTCTACAGTGAAATGCTTAGAAACAAGTAAGAAGAAATTTCTTGTATATTTTTATAGTGTACCAGTTTTATCCAGTTACCAAGCCATTTTCCCAGGATGGCATAGGTTGGACATCTGGCATTGCTGTGCTTGGGACTAGAAGTAGTTCAGAATCTAGAAGTTTTGGGATTTTAGAATATTTGCATAGATGTTATTTACTGACCATCTTTAGTCTTAAATCTGATATTGTCTAAAATTAAAAAGTCCCTGAATAACATGTTGGTGCTCCAAAAATTTCTAATTTCAGGTTTTGGTTGTCAGCTTAGGGATACTCGGCCTGCAGTTAAAGTACCCCATGACTGAAGTGACTTAGGTCTCTAATTCTGGTCGGAGGGACAACTCTGGGAACATTACTGCAGTACTTACATAACCCGGCACCTGGAAGTTAGGTGAAATGTGGCTGAATCTATCCATGTGTCAAAATCGAGAAATGTTACTGAGTCTTCTTTGCCAGAAATCCTTATAAATAGAACAAGTTACCTTTCCCCATGGGACACTGGAAATTTCCACGCCTGAATGCAGGGAGTCAGAGAAGGTAGACTACATCCGCCATCCTTGGGGGAGTTTTGATTTTTAATGAGTATTATCTGGTCCTCTTGGCAGCAGCCTGGGAATGGGGAGATGATGTCATGGAGTCAGGCAGAAAGGCTCCTTAGGAGGATGTTTGCAAGGTCTTGGGGTCAGCATGGACTCAGAAAAGTCCCTGGAAATGGAACTTTGAATGTAGTGAAAAGGCCAACCTTCCATTGACATGGGAAGTCTAAACAGTTGTTTGAGACCCTAAAGGATTCCAAGCTTAGAGTGAGCGGAGAAGATTTGCCCCCTGGGGAGCAATTGCTGAGAGCAGTGGAGGGCTCTGAGGGTGAAAGTAACTTACTGGTCCACTGTTACTATTTCATTAGGGCCCACCCGCTGCTCTGTGCCTCTTCTGGTTTTGTCTGCATGCCAGGGCAGTGAGAAGGTCGAGAGACTCCACAGCAGACCAGGGAAGGAAGTGAGTGGAGGTGAAATTTCTAGACGGGTGAGCTTGCTGTTCTCAGATTCTCAGCTAATTCAAGAGATGACAATGGAACCCTGGTGGTGCTTTGGTGCGGACGCCCTGCTGCCTCCTTCCCTGCTAGGACAGGTCAGCTCCAGTCAGCCAGCAGCTCTCCCTGAGAAAGACCTCCAGGCCTGCAGGGCCACTGTCTTAAGGACATGGAGTCTTCTGAAGGGCAGAGGTCACGGAAGCTTCAGCACATGTGCCAGAAAAGAGAGTCTCCTGAGCATCTTTTGGGGAGCCAACTGTGCGCTTTGGGCTCTTCCTTGATTGACTTATTTCAGCAGCCCTTTACCCCATGCCGCCAGAATTACCAGAAAGAGCCTGTCGTCTCTTGCCATGAGAAAGAATACTTGTGACTGAGCAAGGCCACCCATGGACTCTGGGTTCTGTGCTACAGTTTGACGCATCCACAGAAGCTTCTTCCACCAGATGCCAAAGAGAAAAGATAGCCCTTGATGAGAAAATGTGGATTGGAGGAGGGAAATGTGCTCTTTTGTAGACAGAAGGATGTATATGTTGAGGGCGGCCCTACAAGAGCTGCCTACACACATACACACCGAGTCTTATTCAGAAAGGATTCATTAATTATTCCTATTAATATTCCTTATCTGAGAGAAACAGAGGCATCTACTGGATGTCACAAAATATAATATGAAAACTCATCTCCAGCGTCGTCTTTGGAGTATCCCCTCCTTGTTGTTGAAGCTACAATTCAGTCCTCCTTTATTTGCCGGCACATAGCAGCTGGGGAGGCTCGCCGTTCAGCACTGAAGTGTTATTGAAAGTAAATACACATCCGGGCTTCTAGCACCAACCACATTTTGATCTTATTTTGACTGTATTATTCAGTGATATTTAAAGTGCAAAGTCCTGAAGTAATTCAAACTACCTAATTTCACTATGGTCATAATGTTTAATTATGCTTTAAGCGTCAGATACATAAATCATAAAGTATATTTTCTGAATTAAAATTTTAATGCCTTAATATTTTCAGCATTGGGCAAAGCAGAATGCCAGTGATGATGTCCATGCTCACTCACTCCTCAAGCTTCCTTCACATCTGACTAGTCTATGGTAACTAAGGAAGAGGCACAGGGTGGCTGCGGATGCTTTCAGTCCTCTGGTTTTCTTCTTTACTTGTTTATCCACCATTGATCTGTATTATTCTCCTGCACGTTTGCACACTTTGAAAAAGGGTTGTGGCAACATTAAGAGAATTTCTCTTGCTAACTGCGTGTTATAGTAACATTATCAATTTAGAGACTTAAGAATAATTTAAATTTTCTGTGAGATTTAATTATCGAAATGCCTACTTGTGAGAAGTTGTTTTTAGTAAAAGAAAAAAAAAGATTCAGCTGTAGTTAAGAAGGTAGCTCTCCTTTCTCCTCCCACCATGCCTTGCTCTGGGCTGCACTGCCTATCTGCACACAGCCCATGGGGTGCCCCTCTGGCCCGTGCAGCTCCAGTACACACAGAAAGCCCTTGTTTGCTTTGTTCTGTCCTTCCCCCTGTACAACCAGTTCGTATATGTCACACAAAAGCTTGCTTCTCTGCTTTTCAACATATCACAAGCATGTTCACAGTCCTATGTGAACATATGCAGGTCCTTTCTAATGCATTTATATGTAAGTTCCCATCATGAATTCTGGTCATTTCAATTTCTTTCACACGCAGCCTCTCCTGCTTCATCCATCAGGTAAGGGCATTTTCCTCTTCATACGCTCCCTTCTTTGCAGTAAGACAGCAAACTCTGTCTGCCATTTCTATGCCTGCAGGCCAGAAGAGGGCACCAGACCCCATTACAGATGGTTGTGAGCCACCATGTGGTTGCTGGGAATTGAACTCAGGACCTTTGGAAGAGCAGGCAATGCTCTTAACCGCTGAGCCACCTCTCCAGCCCTGTCTGCCATTTCTAAATGCGCTCTTGCTCTTGCCTGTAGAGGAACACACGAAATGCACACACATGCTAAGGTCCACATGATCTCTGCTGTACGCAAAGGATCATGGAGAGCTACGTCGCTTGTTGCATTCCGTATTTGAACTTGCTGTTACTCACTGTGTTTGGAAAATCGTGGTAAAACATGCTACAAAGAGAGAATCTTGTTCAAGGTGCCTAACCCAGGTGCCCCAAAACTCTCACTCGGTTCTAGCAAAGCCCTCTTCCTCCCACCCCGAGCCTTGACTTCCCATGAAGCTCCCTTCTGTCCAGCTGAGAACCAAGTCCTTGTGTGCTCAATTGGGCATTTGTGGATTTTTCAGACCTTCGCTGATCCCTTCTAGTTTGTTCTGCCTCATTTCAGACCCAGATCTTCCAGCTACATTCTGTTCTGCCTGGGACCATGTCACATGAGGGTCAGCAGAACAACAAAAGCTTTGGAGTAAATAATAAATCTTAATTCCATTTAAACCATTTGCTAAGGTTAGGGGCCACTGGGCATCTCCATGGAATTTACTTAACATTTCTGACACTTCTTATTCTTTATTTATTGTTTATTTTTTAATTTATTGTTTTTGTTATTGATAGTTGTCCTAGGGCCTTACTCCAGACTAAGGAAGGTGCACGGCTCTCTGTGTGGCTGCGCAGATTTTTATGAACTTGAAACAAGACTGCTGGCCTTGATTCTCTCCATTTGCTGGGGCTTCTTTGTTGTTGCTGCTTTTAATTTAGTCTTGACTATTTCTTACATGTATATAATCCATTCTGGCGACACTCATCTCCCTGCCCCCAGAGTTTTCACCCTCTTTACCTACCCTCCCTTCCCCACAAGTCCCTCTCCCACTATCATGTCTTTTTATTTTGTAATCCCCAAGTTTTAACAGATATGCCAGCATGAGGACGAGTGTGAGGCTACCCATTGGATCATGTCTTACTCTCCAGTGGCTATTCGCCCTCCTTTAGCCGCTGTCAGCTTCCCGTAGTTCTCGGGAAGGAATTGGACCTTGTCCTGGATTAGTTCTGCTGCTGTGATAAAACGCTAAGCACAAGAAAGCTGGGGAGGGAAGGATTTACTTCACCTTTCAGGGTTACAGGTCACCTTGGGGAGAAGCCAAGGCAGGAACTCGAGGCAGGAACTGGAGCAGAAACTGGGGACTAGCTCTCAAGCTGACAGTCAACTTCCTTTCTTACACAGCTCATGCCCACCTGCCTAGGTATGGTTCTGCCCATAGTGGGCTAAGTCTGTCTATACCAATTAGTAATCAAGAAAATGCCCCTCATATGTGCCCACAGGCTGACCTGTTGGAGGTCATCCTTCAATTGCGAATCTGTCTTCCCAGATATGTCAAGCTGACAATCAAGATTAGCCACCACGGACCCTATAAACCCCCACTTCAGCCATGACTGAATGTTGGTGGGCCCACTTCTGTGCAAGCCTTGTGCAGGTGACCAGAGCCGCAGAGAGTTCATGAGTGTAATAGCCTCGCCCACAAGACAGAACCTTGAGGCCTTGCTCCTACAATGCTAGCGTTAGAGTGTGGTATCTCAAGTGCAATTAAAAAGTTAACTTAAAACTTGTACTGATGCTCAAACTAAAACTATGGCAATCTGGTCTTTTACTCACATCCCTGACTGACTCCCTCGAGGGTTGCAGGGGTGCTTCACTCTCAGACAGCCGTTGCCTTTCAGTCTTCAATGCTGCGCAGGTGGTTCCTGTGAATTTAGCTGTTCTTAGGTTGAACTAAGATGCGGGGGGGGTATGGACAGTTCAGTTGTCTCACCCACCGGCATAAGCTGGAGAGCATAGGAGTTGGAAAACCACATCAGCATTCTGCTGTCAGTGTCCAACACTGCCAGGCCGTTCCTGGAGATTGGACTAGGATGGCATGGTTGGTATTGAAAAGCTGACCCAGGCTGGAGCCCTGATTCTGGCAGGTTAGGCAAATGGAGCAAACATCCCCGTGCAGCCCAAGTCAGGAGGCCTGATGATCTGGGGTTGTTCTTACAGTGAGGGTGGTAATCCTATAGGGTTCCCTCCCTCCCTCCCTCCTTCCCTCTCTCCCTCCCTCCCTCCCTCCTTTCCTCCCTCCAAATAAAAGCATCCTCCTCATCTATGCTGACTGAAATAGTGCTTCGTCTATGCCCTTTTCTTATCAAAGCATGCCTCTCTGGCATAGTTGGATACTGACCCACAGAGAAATTCTTGAAAAAGTGGTGCATGATGAAGTTTCAGGCTATTTTTCATGTTTCACTATGAAATGAATTTGTTTTCGTGTTAGAACACTGTGCAACACCCCTAGTCAAATATTAAGTAAAAATCAATGTACCTTAATTAGGAAAAAATGAACCCCAAGAAGTATTATCCATTTTCCCGTCATTACAAATCATTATAAATATCCTGGTCAATTCCCTTTTAGATTTTAGTGCTTTAAAAATGCAGTTATAAAATATCTATCTTGATTTATCTAATAAGAATATAAAGAAGATTATGGATGATATATACATAGGAAATAACATGTCCTACTATAGAAATTGTACAGAAATATAGTTGACATAAATTTACACTGTCTACCTTTGTCATATGTAATAACTACTCTATGAAAATAATAGAAAAGCTGAAACATTCAGAAGTAAATGCTCCACTGCGTAGCTAAGTTTTCCTATAAGGCGTAAATCTCGGGCACACACTGTGTGCTGTTGAAGTCAAATCCCAGGACACTGGTTAACGTGCATGTGGGCAAGATGGTTAAGCTCTCTCTACGCAAGGGTTTGTTAATATTTAAAATGAGCTTGTGATGGGAAAGGAGCTATGCTCTTCAGATTGAAAAGTCAGCCTCTGCCATGTTAATGTGGTTCTTTGGAAGGGAAGAGGAGCAGAATACTTACCAAACACAATTCTTCCAAGTTACAGGCAATCTTTTCCATCTGAATATATGTAAGGCCCCACCTGAAGCTCATTTTCAGAAAGTGTAGAAATTGGGCTCAGAAACACTCGGTTGGGCACATGAGACACTGTGGCCAGTGGCTGGCAAGAGAAAAGAGGAGGGGACCCTCTTAAGAGGAAAGGCTACTGAAAGAACTCTGTTTACTATAGTATCTCTAGGACAGTCCATCCAGTTAAATGCCCCGGAGCCTGTAATGCCATTACAGCACCCGAGTGAACACTCAGAACACTTACAAAGAGCCATGGTGTTGTCCGAGTTATGAAACACTAGGATTTTAATTTTCGGTCAGTGGGAACTGTGTGTTTTTAAACTATGTCGTTGCTGGGAGGACCCAATATTTATAACAAGGGCTGGCAAATGCTTTCCGCGAAGGCCAGGTGACAAATGTTCAGGCTTTGTTCGCCATCTGAAGGTCTTTATTACAAATGAGCCCTAGACAAATGAGCATGATTGAGTTCCAAAAAAAAACCCCTTCATTATAGACATGGGAATTGAATTCCATGTAATTTGCAGGCCACAGATTATTTGCTGCTTGATTAAAAAAATCTATTTAAAGTTATAAAATAAAAAAAAAAGCCTAGATGCACATCTGTACAAAACCAAATAATGGGACCCAGTTAGGCTCTTGAACTACACGCAGTCCTGCCCTGCCCCACCGCCAGCTTGGATCAGGGCTTGCCATCCATTAACGTGTTGTGTTGTGGATGTTTCAGTCCCTGCTGTTGGCACCATCTGAGCCTTTCTACTATTGTAAACAAAGCCTGGAAGGATGTCTTGGCAGAGATAGCAGCTAGAGCATGATAGGTTCCTGGGTCCCTCGTGGCATGTTTTGTTTCTCATGCCAGTGTCTTTGCTGTACCAGAAGCTGCCCAGACAGATGGATGGAGGTGCTGGACCCCAAGGAGAGGGGCTGGTGATGGATAAGTGTCCTGCAGGGATGGCTGCACAATGGTTGTGTCCTGTGCTGGATAGCTTAGCCTGTGCCCTTCCTGAAAATGAGGTGGAGGACTTCCTAAGCAGGAATAATGACAGCTCCTCCTCTACCCCTTGTTTTGGGGTGATAAGGGGTGGTTAAAGGCACCAATGTTCTGCACAAGGCACCCTAAGACCAATTCTTAGCACAAAGAAGATTTATTTGTTCCCAATAGGCTAGAGAATAAGAGACAAAGACAGGAGATAGAGGATGAGGGTTAAGAGGAAGGGAGCAGGGATATTTGTGCTGGAGGGACAAAGGACTTTCTGGATAGAAAGAAGACAGATATGGCCCATAGGCAAATGGTAGTTTATAAAGGTAGAAAGGGAGACCCCATATTAGGAGAAGGTATTTAAATTTAATTTGGTTGCTGGACTGCAATACTTTGATAGCTGGATCTTGGTGATCAGCCTCAGGAGGAGCAACTGGCCAAATAAGGGAATAGATCTTGGTGGCTAGCTTTAGGAACGCAATCTAAAGGTTTTTAGCAAGGAAGACGGAATGGGGGAAGGGGAAGGCCTGCCAGAGCCATATTTGCCATGCTCCGACTGGCTAGAGTTCCGTCAATGATTGGAAAGGGGAATGGAACAGTAATGAGCAGGGAGTTAAGAGCAGATGAGAGAGAGGGATGCTACTGGATGCAGGGTGACCCTCGGGTTGTCCAGAGCCCCACATGTGTTTGACTGAGTAGAAAAAATGTGGGTATCTCTATAAACCCTGACAGCACAATTCTCGTATTCATAAAGGCTTAAGAAAACTTTAGCTAGCTTCATTTTAAAGAAAATTTATTCCCAAGGCATTTTAATTGAGTTTTATGGTAATTCTGTGTATTGCCTATTGAATCATCATACCAAATAAACTATGCTTCTGTTTATCCTTTTATTCAGTGAGTCTCTACTCTGTATCTTCAGGATAATGAAGCAAGTCAACCCAGATTTCCATGAATTGTGTCCATGATAGGGCAAAGGTTTTCCTGGTGCTGTATAACTAATTTGAAGCAGTGCTTTTCACCTGGTTTCCTTTAAGTGTGTATTTTAATATTTATTTATTTGTGTGTAGTATATTTGCATGCGTGTACACACATACTTAAGTCAGAGCACAACCAAGGGGATTAGTTCTCAGTCTGCCATGTGGGTCCCAGGGATGGAACTCGGGTCATCTGTCTTGGTGGCAAGCACCTTTACCCACTGAACTCTGTCCACGGCCCCAAATATGGATTTGTTTTAAATGAAAGATTCTGTTTCAAAGATTTTATTTCATTTTATCATGTGTGTACGCATGGGGTGGGTTTGCACATGTGAGTGCTGGAGCCTAGGTTGTCTAACAGAGGGCATGGGATCCTTAGAGTTACACGTGGCTGAGAACTGCCTGACATGGGTGCTGGGATCTGAACTCAAGTTGTTTGCAAGAGCCTTATGTGTTCTTAAACTATGAGCCTCCTTCCAAGCCCCATGATGAAGGGTCTTTCATGTGTGCTCACAAAGATGTAAATTATGTGTAACTGCATGTGTGTGCATGTCAGTGCCTTCTTGCACTTAATGCCTACCTTTTTAATCTTAACTCTTATGGATATGGGTAGATATAGACTTTCTTAGGCTGTGGGACATTCCCAGAGAGTAAATTCCCTTAGTGGCAGTGGTAATTGGAGACAGTCCACAGTTTAGCTGCACTAGATTCATTGTCGAGCAGTTTAGTTTGAAATTATCAAGGAGACAGAGAGCTGGGTCTGAGGGCCAGGAGGTAGCTGAAGGTGAACAGACTTGGAGAGATCTGCAAAGGTACCCTAGGGGGTTTAGGGGCATGGATGAAACTTCAGCCAAGGGAAAGGTTGATAGGCTTCTGTGAGGTGAAAGTCTAGGGCCTGGATCTTCAGCAGCATCCTGGGTGTTTCTTTCCTGAGAACCCTTTGTGAATTATTCAAAGAATCAAGTTTTAATGATGAGGAATTGGGTTCTCATCAATTATTCTTAAGCAAGATTTCCCTTGTTCTGGAAAAGTATGCTTAAATTTCCAAAGATCATGTTTTATTTCTCTGGTTAAGTCCTTTCCTGCTTCCTACTCTCTGAAGAGCTTTGGAACCTAAGTTAGAGGGGAAAACCAAGACTATAAAATTGTCAAGGTGGTGACAGTTATTAACTGTGACTTTGTGGAAGTCTCAAGTCCTGACCCTTATCTGAAAGATCAGGATAGCACCCCCCCTTTTCTAACCCTCAAGTCTCAATGGGGACTTGGAGGATTATCTGAAATCCTGAATTCAGAGCCCGGCCTGCTGCCTATTACTCCCAGTGCCCGAACAGGTCAGTTATCTTTCTGCTGCTCGTCATGTTTGTTATAGTCCCCTCCATGATTAGACAGGCCACCTCCTCTTTATGATCCTCATGAGGTTTTGTTTGTTTAGCCCACTGTGGCCTGAGAGTCCTTCTGCAGTTCAGCCTTTACGCAAACTTGCTTTCCACCTTCCGAATGCTGCCATTGTCATGAGCTGCCACCAGAAAAAAAACTATAGGTTCTTATTGCATTTAATGGAGAGAGAGAGAGAGAGAGAGAGAGAGAGAGAGAGAGAGAGAGAGAGAGAGAGAGAGAATATGACTAGAATGGGAAACAGTGATATTTGTTGAAGACACTGATCTATATGGGAAACTGTGAGGACAAATACTTCCAAGAGCCTCATTATACAAACGAGGGAAAACAACAGGTGAGACATTGTGAGCTGTGTTAACTCGGAATGTGTGTTCTGCCAAGAGCAGCCATTGCAGAAAAGGTCCAGTCTCTCCCAGTACCTGGTACAGGACATGAAGGGTTCCAACTGCATCATCGAGAACAGCAATCCCTACCTCCCTTCCTTTTGTTATGGTGGCTTTGGAAAAGTGCTGATTATAAAAGAATTCAGTTGTTTTGCAATTTACATTTCAGTTGTGGATTAAGAAGTATTTTTCAAAGTACATGTTGCTAAATTTCATTTCAGTACACCTGCACAAATGGAAGCTTTTAAAAATGCATATAAGTTTATTTGGAAAACATACAGTGAAATTTAACATAATGCTTTTGAGTTGTGAGGTTGAGAACTTTTGTTCTTTTTGGTTCTTACTCATTTCCCTGTTTTTTTAAGAATCCTGAGTTTTCTTGATAAAGAGAAAGTTCTTTTAATTTTTGTTTTGACTTTTTGAATTTTTTTAATAACATTCTTAATTATTCTTAGAAAGTTTTATAGAACACATATTGATTGCATCATTTACCCCTAACTCCTTCCAAGTCCTCGTGGTTCTCCTACCTCATCTGCATCCCAACTTCATGTCCTCCCTTTTCTGTTATTAATAACCCAAGTCCAATTAGTAATGTCCAGTGGGTATAAATATAAATAAACATATAAACATATATATGTTATATATTTATATATATAAATAAATATATAAACATAAATATCTAGAAGACAGTTTGACAACATGAACATTTAGGAAAGAAAATTAGTAGGCTATCCCCTAGGGCCTATATCTCTCTTGTCATTGGTTTCTGACCAATTTACAGTGCCAGACATCTTCCTTATGGAACAGACCTCGTATCCAATCGGAAAGCAGTTGGTTATCCCCACAACTGTCCTACCTCTATTGCACCAGTGGGCATGACTTGCCAGGGAGGTCAGTACCGTAGTATTCAAGGCCATTGCTGAGTTAAGATGATGTCTTTTCTCCTAGCACCTTCTGGGAGGGAGAGATTCTCCTGGTTAGCTCAAGATTGTTTTCTCTATGTCTTGCATCCAAAGGGAGTCTTCAGCAGAAGCGTCCTCCCACGTACTTATTATGGCTAACAAACAGCAGAAGCAATTGCCTGTATTGTTTTGGGTGCCTCTGGAGCCTCCCTGACCACATGCCCCACCCCTGAAGGGTACTTTTGTTCAAACTACTTTAAAACATATATTTTAAAATGAACATATAGAACATATAAAGTAATTTCCACAAGGTTTCTCTATATACATTTAGCTTTGGATGACCTATCCTATGCCCTTTCCTCGCCCCAAATCCTACATGTGCACTTAACCCTTGAGCACCAACAGCTCCTGCCTTCCTCCCATGCCACCAGTAATCTCTCTACCATTTACATTGTTTTCCTCAGGTTGGAGGAACATAGGTTTCCATATAGCTTTATGTTTAAATAGCTATTGAGCTCTGCCCTGATCCCACTAAACCAGAAATGCCTGGCTTTACCCAGCCTCTGGGAGCTTCTGAAGTTCCTTCTAGTTTGAGAATTACTGGTTTGGAAAAGTGGTTCTCGGTGTCTTTGGGGCATCATAATCATGTGCGAGTTTTAAGAATCTAATTGCTCAGCTCCCAGCTAGTTTCTCACTAATTTGGGATATAGGCGGCACATTGGGATTTTTAACAGCTCCCTAGTGAATTCCCAGCTATAGCTGAGGCTATATTCCAGCCCTGCGGAGCTTGATGCAATAGCATGCACTTAGTATCCCTGAGTGGAGAGGTGAGGGAAGAGGCATATTGCTCCAGCTCCTACGTGGCCCTCCTTTCCCCTGGAGAACACACCCTTCCACTGCCTGACTACACAGTATCGTGAATGGGGCATTTCCTATGGTCAGTGAACATTCACTCAATGTGATTTGTTTTAAAGGTTGCTTGTAATACTATATTTGTTGAACAAATGCAGACACCCATATAGAACAAATATTAACTCCTAAATCCTCCAAGGTTTTCCCCATGATATGCCATCTGGTAGGCATTATTGGAATCATCTCTTTATTATCCACACTAATGAAGGACTAGCATGAATTGGTAATTGAAAAACACTGATCATTTAAAAATCATTCAGCTTACAACCAGCTCTGCTTCCCCAACCAGGAAGCACTGAAGAGCAGGAAATATTGAGTGATTATCACTTCCCATCAAGGTGTTAAGGCACACTATTTCTGTTAGAAAAGGAGATAAATATGAGGCTTTTAAATTGTAATCCCCCTTTCTGAATGAATGCATTTTAAATGAACAGTCTAAACACACAGCAGGTGAACAGCATGTGTGTTACTGTTGAACCAGCGAGTTAAATGTGATGGAGTGTTTGTTGTATGGTATCCGGGATATTGGGAGACCCAGTTCTCCATCCCATGTCTGTGTAACTGGAGATGAGCTACTGTGCCCTCCAGCAGGTCTCGGAGTGAGGCCCGCCGACCAGCAGCAGGTCTATCACCTGAGAATTTGTTACAGATGCAAGTTCTTGATTCATGGCACTAATAAACTGAACTCTGACAGTGACCCCAGCAGTCTTTGCTTTAGTAAGCACTTTGGGAATCCTGAGGCCTACTAGAAGTTTGAGCAAATGCTGTCCTCCACTCCAGGGTGTTCAATGGAAGGGTCTGGTCTTAACTGTAGCGCACAGTCCAATGCTCTCTTCAGTAACTAAGGTGTTTGGGGTCCAGAATTGGTCCAGAGATCTTCTGGAGCTTGTAACCCCTAGGATGTATTGATGGAGTAGTTCATCTGAAAATTTTGCATGTGGGCAAGGAGATACCCAGATGCCACAGGCCTAGGTACCGAAGTGTAAATGCTGAAGGTAGTCATGGTAAAGTAAATTGCTCTATCTCCAGCTGCTTAGTACATTGTACCCAAAGTGTAGACTCTGGCGCTTGGAAAAAGGAAGCAGTTTTTCCTTTCCCCATCCCTTGGGAGCTGAGAGCTGTCTGTTGTGATTCACGGAGCAGCATTTCCTTGGGAGCTAACAAATGACATTTCAGAAGAAAGTACAGGGTTGCACAGGCTGCACAGGAAAACAGGCAGAAATTTCAGGCTATTCATCAAAGCCTTGTACCTTCCTTTTCAAGACAGGAGGGAAAAAAATAACAGGTGGAAAAGAAAAAAGAAATCTGTTCGCCGAGCATCTCATCAATGAGGAAGGAGTTATCCAGCTCTTGGCCTTGCTGAGATCTCGCATAGAGTGTGGGTGTGTGGGTGGAAAATTTTCAAATATTGGGGCATATATTTCTAGATATTTAGGCCTGTAGTTCTGTTACTTTTCTTGTTATAAAAAAATCCATGGATGTAGAATGATTTCACTCACTAGTAAAGAACAGAAACCAAAATTTTACTTCAGGAGACTGGGAATGTGATCCTTGGAATCAGACAGAAAGAACAGTCCACCCATCTATAATAGGATAGTCTCCATCTAAAGTGTACTTGGAATCAGACAGAAAGAACAGTCCACCC